>NC_034602.1:16406981-16424845 GCF_900095145.1 Mus pahari
CACACACACACACACACACACACACACACACACACACACACACAGAAACACACCACAGTGAGGAAATTAAATTATATTAGTATCCTCTACTGAATCTCAGTAACTCAGTTTTTTCACTAAATATCTAACTTAACTACATGTGTTTTCCTTTTGGCTTTATACAAATTATATCTAAAATTAATTGTGCCAATTTTTCTTATGCCTGCATAGTGGGTCATATGTATTACCTAATTATGACAACTATAAAGCCAACTGTGCCTTCCTAAAATTTGCCTACAAAAATCACTAATATATTTAGGTCACACTATTTTCCATCTTTCTAAAGTTATCACCATACCTCATTGCCTAGCAAGAGAACATTGTGTTTGTTTGAGGTCTATTCCATCCATCATATCATTAATTAAAAAGTTAATTAATATGAGGCATATTGTTGGCCTCTGTGACAACTCATTAAATACTTCCTTCCTAAAGACACTGCCATTCATTTTAGCTGTTATTAACGGCCTTCCAACTTCAATTTTTTTCAATGTCAAAACTCAAATTTAACCCATATGGAATTAATTTTGCAGGTGAAATTCCACCTAAAGGTTATTTTATTCATTATTATTATTTCAAATCATTACCCCTTTCTCTCTGATATTTAGGCTTTTTTTTTTTTTTTTTGTATTTTTGATATCTAAGCACAGGAATAATGATTCAAGCTTTGCCAGTTACTTTTTTCCTTAGCATTATATTTTCATATTTTCATTTAATGTAATGAACATTCCTCCCTGGTCATAAAAGAATCAGTGGAAATTTCCACCAGGCTTTTAAAGGAAAAAAAAAACTGAACTCTAGACATTTCACTTCTTTTAAGAATTTTAGTATATATTTATATAGTTATAGTCATTTGTTATTTTTATTAATTATTTTATTTGTTTACATTTCATATTATAACCCTTTCCTGGCTACCCCTCCACAAATCCCCAATCCTATTCCCCCTATGCCTCTTCCACTTTTCCTTGATAAGAGTGCTCCTCTAACCACTCACCCACACCTGCCTCATGGCTCTAGCATCCCCTTATGCTGGGACATCAAGCCCTCACAGAACCAAGGGATTCCCCTACCATTGGTATCAGAAAAGGCCATCCTTTGATATATATATGTCTAGAGCCATGTCTGTGACTTTCTAGTGGCTACCTCCATTTCCCCTTTTCCTCACTGCTATATATTTCTATTCAATTTCCTGACAATCTGTACTTCTCTCCTTTACCCTCTACAATGTTCTTCTCCTCGCCTTTGCTCTCTTGTCCATGCATGTGTGCTATTCATAAGCATCTGGTTATATCTGAAATTTTAAAGCAGTGTTCTCCTTATTCTTCACTCATTCATTTGTCTCTGTATTGTCTCTCAACCTTCCCAATGATGAACCACTTTAGTCCAGTTCCTCAATTAGTAGAATGTGCAACCATAAAATTATTTTGTTGCTACTTCATAATGGTAGTATTGCTATTGTTGCGGAACATAATGCAAATATATGAGATTCAGGATATATGATATGTGACCCTGTGAGGGTCACGGTCCACAGGTTGAGAACCACTTCATCATGATAGGCCTCTATTCTATGTTCCATCCTTGTTGAAGGCTGTTACAATAATAGGCATTTGGAGAGCTGGAGGTATGTGGAGAGGGGACACATGGAGAGAGTATGGGGAGATGACTGAAATTGTGGGGTATTTTGGAGGTGATGTAGAAAGCTAGTACATTGGAAATTCACTGGTATGTACAAGGGTGACCCTAGGAAAGACTAGTAGTGAGGATACAGTGCCTCATCAGCCATCTTCTGTAACCAGAAAATGCTTCCAATGCTGGGACTGGGATACCAACCCAGACACAAAGCCTTTGACCTACACTTGGCTCTGTCTGCAACAAGTGCTAGGGTAATGGTAACTGAGTTGTCAACTGGTCCAACTTGAGGCCCCTGACATAAGATAGACACCATGCACAAAACTGCCTCGGTGGCTAGAAATTAGAGGTTAGATAGCTCAGAGACCTAAGAATCAAACACAACTGGAAAAAATATATTAATTAAATGATTTTTAATGATATTCTACTATACTCATAGTTCAGCTAACCCAATAATCAACAGAAAGGTTTCATCCAGCAACTGTTTGTTGGGTATAGATTTAGAGACCCACAGGCAAACATTAGATAGAGTTCAAGAAACTCCTCCTCAGAAGAGGCAGAATTGTAGCAGAAAGAGGGGTGCAAGATACCAGAAGAACACTGCCCACAGATTTGACTAAGCAGGTCTCATAGGGCCTCACAGAGACTAAAGTGACAAATCACAAAGCCTTCATGGGTCTCTACTGCATGGGTATGTACTCTGCATACATATTATGGTTGTGTAACTTAGTGTTCTTGTGGGACTCCTGACTGTGGAAGTTGGGATGTCTCTGACTCTTTTGCCTACTCTTGGGACCCTTTTCCTCCTATTTGATTGTCTCACCAAACCTTGATATGAGAATTTGTGCCTAGTCTTGTAACTTGTTTTATTATTTTGGTTAATATTCCTGAGTGGTATCCTCTTTTCTGAAGGGTGATAAAAAAAAAAGAAGAGTGATACTTGAGGAGAAGCGAGGTGGAAGAGGGATCTGGGAGGAATGGAAGGAGGGAAAAATGCAGTTGTGATGAAATCTATGAGAGAATAATAGGAAAAAAGATAGACATCTGAATATTCACTTATTTCCTTGCTTTTTGTCTATTTCCTGGATTTGGACTTTCTCCCAAGATTTAATTTTGTCTCCAGTCTATGGTCTATAAGCAAATATTCTGTCATAAGAAGTATCAGAATTGCTTGCTCACTCACTAGAATATTTTTTAAAATCCCTTATTGCTTTCAAAAATCTATTTAGCCTCTGAAGAATCTCAGGAATGTACTAGAGGTCTTTGGTTAACACTGCAAGAGAGTGAGGCAACCTGCACCACCTTTCCCTGTTAACCTGCAATATGATTCCAGAAGATTGGTCAAGTCCAAATGAGTGCAGTCCAATTTGCTTCTCCATAGAATTACAAGAAACTACAATTTCTGGCAGTAGTTTTAAACCACTGTTTTCTAACCTTGTTGCTGATAACTATATTTTGAAGAAAAACATAGACACAACAGAAACTACCTTATTTCTTGCTGTAAAATTGCTAAGGATATTGACATTGGAGTTCCTCTTCTTGCTGAATCAAAATAGAACAGAGAATCACCCTCTGTTTGGCCCCTATGTCCTCTCTTTCTCTGCTGCCTCTTTTTCAGTTGTCATCATTATGCTTAAGATATAACTGACCTCTGTTGAAGAACATTTGGGTTCTGTTCAGTTTCTGGCTATTATAAATAAGGCTGCTAAAAAAAATAGTGGAGCATAGCCAGACATGGTGGTGCATGCCTTTAATCCTGGCACTTGTGAGGCAGAGGCAGGCAGATTTCTGAGTTCAAGTCTAGCCTGGTCTACAAAGTGAGTTCCAGGACAGCCAGGGCTACACAGAGAAACCCAGTCTCGAAAAAACAAAAAATAAATAAATAATAATAATAATAATAATAATAATAATAATAATAATAATAATAAAATAAAAAGGTGGAACATTTGTCTTTGTTATATGTTGGTGCATCTTTTGAGTACATGCCCAGGAGTGGTATAGCTGTGACCTCAGGTAGTACAATGTCCAATTTTCTGAGGAACTGCCAGATTGATTTAGCTGGTTGTACAAGCTTGCAATCCCACCAACAACAGAGGAGTGTTCCACTTTCTCTACATCCTCCCCAGCATCTGCTGTCACCTGAGATTTTGATATTAGCCATCTGTTTGGTGTGAGGTGGAATCTCAGGGTTGTTTAGATTTCTATTTCCCTGATGACTAAGGGTGTTGAACATTTTTTAGGTGCTTCTCAGCCATTCAGTATTCCTCAGTTGAGAATTCTTTGTTTAGCCTTGTACCCCATTATTTTTAATAGTGTTATTTGGCTCTCTGGAGTTTGCTTTCTTGAATTCTTTGTTATGTATTCGATATTAGCCTTCTGTCAGATGTAGGATTGCTAAAGGTATTTTCCCATTCTGTAGGTTACCATTTTGTTTTGTCCTATTGATAGTGTCCTTTTCATTACAGAAGTATTTCAATTTTATGAGGTCCCATTTTTCAGTTCTTGATCTTAGAGCATAAACCATTGATGTTCTGTTCAGCAAAATTTCCCCTGTGCCCATGTGTTTGAGACTCTCCCCTACTTTGTCTTCTATTAGTTTCAGTGTATCTGGTTTTATGTGGAGGTCCTTGATTCACTTGGACTTGAGCTTTGTACAAGGACATAAGAATGGATTGATTTTCATTCTTCTTTATACTGATTGCCAGTTGAACCAACACCATTTGTTGAAAATGCTGTCTTTTTTTCCACTGGATGGTTTTAGCTCCTTTGTCAAAAATCAAGTGACCATAGCTCTGTGGGTTACAGATGTCCTACAAAAGAGGAATAGATACAGAAAATGTGGTTCATTTACACAATGGAGTACTATTCAGCTATTAAAAACAATGACTTCATGAAATTCTTATGAAAATGAATGGAATTAAAAGATATCTTCCTGATTGAGGAAACCCAGTCACAAAGAGCACGCATTGTATGCACTCACTGATAGGTGGATATCAGCTCAAAAGCTTTGAATACCAAAGATACAATTCACAGACCACATGAAGCTCAAGAAGGAAGACTAAAATCTGGATACTTCAGTTCTTCTTAGAAGGGGGGAACAAAATTCCACAGGAAGAAATACAGAGACAAAGTGTGAAGCAGAAACTGACAGAAAGGCCATCCAGAGACTGCCCCACCTGGGGGTACCATCCTATATACAGTTACCCCACCCAGACAGCATTGTGGATGCCAAGAAGTACTTGTTGACAGGAGCCAAATATAGCTGTCCCCTGAGAGGCTCTGCCAGAGTCTGAGCAATATAGAGGCAGATGCTGACAGCCTACAATTGGACTGATCACAGGGTCCCCAATGGAGGAGCTAGAGAAAGGTCTGAAGGAGCTTCCAAGGTTTGCATCCCCATAGGAAGAACAATAATATCAGCTAACCAGACCCCCCTAAGCACCCAGGCACTAAACCATCAACCCAAGAGTACATCATGGAGGGACCAATGTCCCCAGCCATATATTTAACAGAGGATGGCCTGATTGAACATTAATGAGAGAAGAGTCCCTTGGTCCTTTGAAGGCTAGATTTTCCAGTGTAGGTGACTGCCAGGTCAGAGAAGTAGGGGTCAATGGGTAGTTGGGGGTACACCCTCAAAGAATCAGGGGGAGTAGAGCTGGGATAGGTTTTTGGAAGGGAAACCAGGAAAAAGGATAACACTTGAAATGTAAATAAATAAAATATGTAATAAAAATAAAAATAAATACTAAGTACAAAGAAAGATATCACTTACCAAAATTATTGTTTTCAACTACTCAATAAAGTACAGAGTTGTTCCTAGAAACTGCAAAATCCTTGTGATTAAAATAATATTCCTTCTAGCCTCATGTTCCCTCTCCCTCATTTTTTTTAGCCTTTACCTTTGTTCCTTGAATCACCCTAAGTAAGCTTAGCTTTCTAATTCATTTATTTCTAAAGCAAGACAGAAGGCTTTTCTCCTACCACATCATTGAATCTGCTATATTCAACTGCCCCAGACTCCCTGCTGGTAGCTCCTTATTGCACTTGGCTCTGACCTATGGTTTCAATAGATTTTGCACAAAATCTTTTCCCACAGCCAAATCCTAATTGTCTCTTCAAATATTCTTTCCTGCTTTCTGTCCACTCTGTGATTCTGGTAACATCTGCTGGTTACATGACCCTCCTTGTCAGTAGTGTCACTCTCCTGTGCCCTGCCCAGGGCCTTCATCTTTCCCCAGTGTTCCCTACTGAGATTTTCTTGACCATCATTTTGGATTATTTAATATTTAACCACTTAACACGTAGTCTTAAATGTACAGGCATGCAATATAATTATGCCCAAAATATAAGCCTCCCATTACTATACAATGACAGATCTTGGAACTCAATCTTCTATAATTTAAGTCATAGCAAATGTGAGACCCATTTCCTTAGTTCTCTAAATTTAAAACAAAAACAAACAAACAAACAAATGTATCATATCCATATCAAATCTCAAAGTGTCTATACAGTTATTTCAGTTCAAAATCTGGAAAACAATATATTTTATAAATGAATTGAATGCACCTATTCCCACATTTTCTACATTAGCATCAGTGCTGTGCAAAGTGTGCCTGCTATTTACTTTCACCTACTCAAATCTGTTTTCCATGGGAAAGTAGGAATACTGGTTTAATTGATATATTAGACTAAGAGGAATCTACTTATATTCTTCAGTGGATTCAGATTTACAATCCAATCATTTATTAAAGGGTAAAATTCTGCCTGTTGGAACAGAAAGCCCACACCCTAGTCTTATGCCAATGTTTACCAGTGCCAGTTTCTAATGTGCAGTCAGCTTTTAGATCCACCTCCCATTCTTGCTGATTCCTGACCCACACAGTAGCTTTTGCCACAATCATTTGTCATACTAACCTTCTCATGCTCCCTTTCTTCCTCCCATCTTTCAGATATTAACTTAATTAGCATGTCAGCACAGTGCTCTTTTTTCCTAATGCAGATGTCTCATTGCTATAGAGTCTTTTATACTGGAGGATTATATTTTACACATTGTAGTTAAAATATCTGTTTAAGTTTTTGCTATGCTTTTCCTTGCTAGTCATATATATAGAATGTAAATTTCACTCTATCTGAGACCATATTTGCAAAATCTACCATCGCCTTCCTAGTTCAGTGTGGGTGCCTGGTCTACTGTAAGTGCTCATAAAATTGCTGTTTAATGAGTGAAGAAAAGAACTATAATTATAATTTTAGAGATTTGAAAGCTGAAAGCCAAGGAGACAAAAATATTCTGTGCAAGCAACTTTCTTTGCATTTCTCTCTTTAATTTTCATAACAAATTAAGGGAGTATGACTCACTCTCCTTTGGAGATAATAATACAGGTTTCCTACCCAATGCTGACAGGGGACAGCAAGCACAGCTCTTATCACACTCTTGTATTCATCCTGTGTTTTCATGACCTGGTCTCACTTTACTCATGGCACAGAAACATTTTTAAAGCAACCTTGTTACTTTTGCAAATAGAGTTGGTGCTCTTTAGCGGTGGGTTTCTCATTCAGAGATGTATCCAACCCATTGCGGATTAGAAATATTTAGAAAAATAGATTCCGTATACTAAACAGGTCAGATACTTTTCTTGTCATTATTCCCAAACAGTGCAGTTTATTACAAATTTAGGTGGTATCCACATTGCTTTAGCTACTTTAGCATATGGAGATTTTTTAAAGATATTTATTTTTACTTTTATACACGTGAGTGTTTTTCCTTCAAGTATATAAGTATACTAGTTATGTGCCTGATGCTCATGGAAGCCAGAAGAGGATGACAGATTCCCTGGAACTCTAATTAAGGAAGTTGTAAGCCACAGTATACATGATAAGAACTAAACTCAGGTCCTCTGCAAGAATAGAAAGTGATTCTAACAATATTTCTAGCCCCTGGAAATGATTTTTAAGTACACAAGAGGAATGTGAAGGGTTTGCACTAACACTATGTAATCTTACATAAAAGTATGTGGGTATGTGCAGATTTTGGTGCCACATAATATCCCTATCATCTTTTCTATAGTTTTTCATACACACACACACACATACACACACACACACACACACAAGCACAGACACACAGACACAAATGTTTATATATATATATATATATATATATATATATATAATATATATTTATATAAACATATATATATGTATATATGTTTATATATGTTTATATATATAAATAAACATATATATATGTATATATGTGTATGTGTGTGTGTTTGTGTGTGTGTGTGTGTGTGTGTGTGTGCTCAAACATGAAGCAAACTGACATATAATGCGTGAGTACCTCTTAGTTAAAACATGGAATTATAAAGCCTGGCAGTGGTGGCGCACCTCTTTAATCCTACCACATGGGAGGCAGAGGCAGGCAGATTTATGAATTTAAGGCCAGCCTGGTCTACAAAGTGAGTTCTAGGATATCCGGGCTACACAGAGAAACCCTGTCTCGAAAAACCAAAAAGCAAACAAACAAACAAATCTCATGGAATTATGAGCCCACTACCTTGTGTTTTCAGCAAATTTCCCAAATGCTTCAGAAGTTTCCTAGGGAACTACAACAAAGCACCATGAGATGTACATTCTATATCTCAGAAGCCAAAACTCAGGGCACCTATCATGATGCTCTTCATGAAGACTTCCAAAGACGGGTCCTTCCCTGTACCCCAGCTCCAAATAATCCAGGAAACTCCTTAATCGGGGCAGCAGCACCTAGGTTTGGTTGGTATCTCCATTATTCTTCTCATGTTCCCTGCACCCCTTTCTTTCTAAGAATCATTTTAACTTTGAAAAGGCATGGTTATAATTGCATATAAAGAAGGTTGGCATTCTCATTTATCGTCTAGGGAAAATAGCATTTAAGCCACAAGTGACTCTTCAAAATAAGGAACTATGTTGGAATATAGATAATATGCTAATATGAGAACTGTTAATAATGAACTCCCTTAGTCTATCCAGATACATCTACATTCATACCTTTATATCACATACCAGGTACAACGCATGGTTCATAGCTCTATACAGAAAGCCCTTTCAGTCCTCACATTCTGGAATCCAATGGCAACTTGTATCCTTTAGATCTTAAATATTCTCTGCGCCTCACTACAGTGTAGGCCTAGTATCAAGATGATGACAGGCACTATTGGATTCTCTCTGAGGTGGAAGCCTAAACGAAAGAATTTAAGCCACAAAAAATGACAGGTCCTTGTAAGAGCATTAGAAGTATGTACCCCTTTCTCTCAGTTCCCTCCTGGCTATACTAAAGTGGACTCCTATAGCACATATTTCTGCCATGATGTGCATTCTGAGAAACATGGACTAAACACCCTCAAGTAATAATCCAATAATGTTTCCCTCTTTTGAGTTCATTTTCTTAGTAACGTGACATGCCAATGTAAAGTGTAATAAAACACAGCTCTAATGAAAGACTTCATAATTCAGAGATAGAGACATTCAAAATATTTAAGAAGTTGTTCCCCAATTTCTCTAGTAGCTGGTCTTGAGAAATAATATTTGAGAATGCTTATAAAGGTGCCAAAAGGAAGAGATACACACTAAAGGGATGATGTTCAACCCTGGAAATATTTAACACTGAATTCATACAACAACCTTGGAGATTCCCACAAAACCAATAGAAGATGACCAAGCTCCACTCTTATTATAGTAATGAAATGATACAAAGGTAGGATGACCTATCCTAGTAGGAGATAGTCTCCATGAGGCAGATTCTTTATTGAGTCTCCTAAAAGTAGTCTGTATTCCAATTATGAATGTGGCTACAGGGATGTATTCATCTCTCCACTCCCTTTTTATGTTTATGTTAACTTATTCAACCATGTTTAACAACCCAACTGCAGTTACCTGTTCCTCCTATATTAGTAATCCCACCACCCATCGAGCAAACACATGCACTCCTTTCTTTCCCTTTAGAAAATGGCAGGCCTTCCAGGAATATTAAGGGAACATAGCATATCAAGTTGCAACAAGATTAGGCACCTTCCCTATTGTTCAGTTTAAATGAGGCAATGCAGTAGGAACAAAAGTTCCTAAAAGCAGGCAAAAGAGTCAGAGACAGCTCTTGCTTCCAGTGTTAGGAGTTCCATAGCAATATTAAGCTATAAAATGTAAACACACACATGTACACACACACACACACACACACACACACACACACACACACACACACACACACACGTCATATATCACACCCATGCAGGCTCCTTGATTATTTGTTAAGTCTCTGTTAGCTTCAATGAGCCCAAATTAGTTGATTCTGTAGATTTTCTTCTGGTGTTCTTGATCAATTTAGCTCTTACAAACCTTACTTTCCCTCTTTCCCCAAGCCCTAACTAATGTTTGACTATGCGTCTCAGCATCAGTTTTCATTAGTTACTAGATAAAGACCCTCTGATAACAATTGGAACAGGCACTAAACTGTGAATATAGCAGAATATCATTAAGAATATTGTTTTTATTCTCTTAATTTCTTTATTTCTTTCTTTATTTATTTATTCATTTATTTATTGCATGGCATACTTGGTTCTATCCTTGGTTGAAGCTATCTGAGCTACCTGGCCACCCAGGGACTGTCATGGGTAAGATTCTTCTATGGCATGGGTCTCCAGGTGGGCCAATCATTGGTTGACCACTCCCACAATTTATGTGCCTACTTTATCCCAGTACATCTTACAGGCATGACTAATTGGATGTTGAAGGTGGGACTGGAAGTCTTGCCTGGTTACAGGAGATAGCTGCTTTTGGGTCTCTGTCCTCTGTTACTAGGAGTCTTAGCTAAGATCACTCTCATAGATTCCCAGGATCTTCTATTTTCCTGGGTTTCACCCGGAAATACCACCTAATTCCAGGGTCTCTCTTAGGACTCTCCCCCTATGTGATCCCTTGAGTGGTCCCTTCCACCTTCCCTGTACATGTTCCCATCCCTGCTCTGCCCCTTTCCAGGAAGATTCATGTATCCCAAACCTGTCCCAAGGGGGAACCCATCCACGGTTAAAGACAAATGTCAGTCAAGGAGGTAAGGGTGAGCAGTCAGCTGCAGCAGGCAGAAGAACAGCATTCTGGGAAATGAGAAGAGAGAAAGCCAAGATGTGTAAAATGTCTAAAACGGACCCCTGGCCTTAAGTGAGAGCAGAAGACAAGGAACAACTTCATGCTGTGTGCATTTATAATCCAGACACAAATTCACAGGGGCTCAAGGAAAATCCCTTTTTAAAATGCATGTCTTGGAAGAGGAATATTCTAAAGAAACTTCCTTTACTTTAAAGGGACTGGAGAAAATATGAACTGTTAGAAACAGTAACCACCAAGGTTAACTAATTAAAGGAGAGGATAAAATGGCTTTGTAACACAATATCTTGAGGTCCAAAGGAAGCTAGGACTCAAGTACACCTGTAGACTGCAACTCATTGATGGTTGGAATTAAATTGACTGCATTAGATAAAGAAATAATAAAAGACCGTTTCAATCAATGTTACCCATGCAATGAAAATCTAAAGTTTTAAGAGAATGAGCAAAACATTTTTAAAATACAATGTAAATTCCCCTTAAATTAAAAACAACAATGCCCCTACAAATCCAGGTAGACTCATCTATTTCTTGTGCCCATGGTTTAACATCCAATTTTGTGGTTTGAGGACTGAACTTTAATGACAGTACAGAATTCTTCAGACCTATTAACAGAATCAGTTCTACAGGTGAAAGATATGAGCAGAGGAGTGGATGCTGCCCAGCATAGATCTGGGATCACTGAAGTTTTAATTTCTAGAAGCATGGTGGTTGAGTACTGCTAAGGAAATTCCTGAGCATAGCAATTGTTTTAGTTTCATTTCTGCAACCTCAGTTGACTCCTTGGTTGCAGACACTTGCCTACATGCCTGCTTTCTTTCTTTTTTTCTTTCTTTCTTTTTTTCTTTCTTTCTTTCTTTCTTTCTTTCTTTCTTTCTTTCTTCCTTCCTTCCTTCCTTCCTTCCTTCCTTCCTTCCTTCCTTCCTTCCTTCCTTCCTTATTTCTTTTATTCTTCTGTGTTTTTTTATCAGTGCTATTGGCTGCCCTCTGTAGTAAATCTCCTAAGATAGTCTTACCCTTTCTCTCTCAAAAAGGTGTTCATGCTTCACAAAAAGATTTAAATAACATCAGCTTCATAACCTTAAATTCAAACATATTCTATAGATAGCTATCATCCTCAGATATACACCTGTAATCTAGTCCAAAACTGCTGTACCTTCATGTATAAGAACAATTGTGTGTTCTTTGGCTCCTAAAAGCTAATTAGGGACAGTTTCCTTGTGCCCTTTACCCTGGCATGCAAGTGTTTCCTTTGGCATCTTATGTGACCTCTAGCAACCGCTTTTCTTTCTTATCCTCTTGCATATACAACATCTGCTAAGCCAGTTTGCTTATGACCCTTCAGTTGTCAGTGGCACTGTCCATTCTTGCTTTCTCTGTTGGGAAATACAAATGTTTGTAAGTTTCAGTACTTTGAGTTGCCTTCCATCCTTTTTGATGGGAATGCCTTTCATCCATTATGCTCAGAAGACCCTATTACTGCCTGTTACTAGTTTTTATGATGACCACTACATTTTTATTTGAAATGTACTGTGAATATCTGTAATTCCTCCTGGTCAATAACACTTGTTTGATCTTCTAATGTCTGTCTCAGAAGAAGCTATCTGCAAGCAGTCCTTAAGTATTTCAGTTGAGTGACTTGACTAGGCTAAAAATAGGTTACCTATCAAGATGAGAGTTCTACTGTGCAAACACATCTGCATCAAAATGGAGGCATGGTAGTTTGTAAGTATCTTTTCTATCCTGTTGTAGAAGTTCACTGAAAGCATATTCTTTTATTTTTTTTTTAATTTTGTGGTTCTCAGTTTTAAATCAAGGCAGATCTAATGTCATAGAAATTCTGAAGGCAAAATACAGTTGGTACAATGAATCTCACTGATATAAAATGTTTCACATCCTCCTCTGAACCTTGATTAAAGGTGCTGGGATCCACCCAGCCATGACTGAAAGGTGATTTTATTTATTTTTTCTCCTTGAAAATTATAGACTTGAAAAGGAAAATAGTACACAGTCACACGTTTTTGTGGGTCTTCCCATGTATGCTTCTCAAAGATGTTTTATTGCTCAAATCTGCCAAAAGAACCATTTCAGTGACTGAGCATATCAAGATCCACTTGGTTATGAGTTATGACATTCAGAGGTCTTCCTGAAGAAATGAAAATGCATCCTGAGCAGTAGGTATCAGAGCATGAGTGTCAGACAGTTTGTTCACTGCATGGTTGCTTCCTAACAAGGGTGAAACTTTCACAATTATTTTGACACAAGAAGAAAAAAATATGGTGCTTGAACAAGGATTTCAAGTTCCTTGAAATTTTGTAAGGATTCTTCCCTTTTAATTTTTAAATTTGTTAGATATCATACATCTTTTCCTAATTTTAATGTGCCTTTTACCCATCAATATACATTTTATTTATAAAATATTTTAGTTGGATGCACATTATTCTGTTGCGTGATAATATTTTAACATTTATTTTAAAATATTTATTGTCCAATTTTCTTACTATATTTTATGTGTGATAGGATAATAATGGTTACAGACTAACCAGGCATATATATATATATATATATATATATATATATATATATATATAGTAGTCAAGTGTTTTTTGATTTTTCTCCTGTCTCTGGTAGCATTTCAAGGGGAGTTCGGTGGTTCTGGTTTTAGAGCTATATTCTGCCACATGCTTTCTCAGTCATACCACAAAAATTCCTAATATGCTTTTAAAGTCTGGCTTTTACGAAAAGCATTATTTCCCACACAGAAGTAATGTTCAAAGTGAGATACAGAGGGACTGATAAAGAACAAGTATTACACCCACCAAATGTTAAGGATAAACTGACAGCCTGTGCAAGACCATGGACAGGGTGGATAATGAACAGTAATATGGAGTGATATGGAAGTATAAGCTAAATAAAGCTTTTGTATCTGTGATAGTTGGAGGAAGAGTGGCTCCCATAGACTGATGTGTTTGAATGCTTGATCATAGGAAATGGGACTCTTAGGAGGTGTTGCCTTGTTGGAGTAGGTGTGGCTTTGTTGGAGGTGGTGTGTTACTAGGAGCTGAGTATTAAAGTCTCAGATACTCTAGTCATTCCCAGTGTGGCATTTTCTTCCTGCTGTCTGGGGATATATATGTATACCTCTCAGGTCCTGTTCTAGAACCTACATGGCATCATGTTTCCCACCATGATGATAACAGTGTAAACTTCTGAAATTGTAAGCCATCCTCAATTAAATGTTTTCCTTTATAAGAGTTGCCATGGTCATGATGTCTGTTCCTAGCAATAGAAATGCAAACTAAGACACCATCCCAAGTTACTTTGGTAATGGTGTTTCATTGAAGCTATAATAACCCTAACTAAGATAATACATTAGGTGACACTCTTTCATTGGCACTATGAAAAAAAATTATCCATAAAAAAATAAACAAGGCCATTCTGAACTCTCATATGGTGCCTTTGTACCTTTACACAAATATCACTGATATCTTTATCTATATCTCCTATATCTATATTTAATCTATTTTCTGAACATATCATATGCGAATGTACTATAAATCCTGTATATACTATTTCTTCAATCTTTTTCCTTTCTTTCAATCATTTCATGCCCTCCTCTTCTCAAATCCATGGGCTTTCATCCATTAATTAATATTGTAACATATGTAAATATAAACTAATATATATGTTACACTTTAACAATATACCATATTACAATTTTTCTGGATTTCATAAAAAGGGAAATATGCTTAGTCAAGGGTGGCTTAATACCTGACAGGTAATCTATAGATGTTGCTGTAGAAATGGACAGTGTGCATAAGGAAACACACAAACCAGAAGCTCATATTCTCTCTTGACCTACCACACATGATCTCAGATACTGAGCAAATGAGAGAGACATATATGTTTGCTGATTATATGCTCCTTAGAGAATGGCTAATACTGTCATTATAAAGCCAATTACAACTTACATTATTCGCTTTTGGGATGATAGTTGTTTTGTGAACAGAGCCAGGGTTTGGAGCTGTATATACATTGGAGGTATACCCATAACTTTTGGTTTTGGTACAAGTTCTCCTTCAGCCCCCTAGACTGGTCTTGAACTCACTGTCGCCCAGGTAGTCCTTGAGCACTATGCTCCTGATGCAACCTCTGCAGTGCTGCAATTTCAGACTAGAATCAATGAGTTTGTCGACAATTTCTATTCTGAACTTACTCTCACACAGAAAATGCAGCCTTTTCCTTAAACATTCAGAGTAAACAGTTTTTCATCATGGTTTTTGTCACCTCTTCCCAAAGGAGGGAGATTTGCTAATACCTCACTTAACTACAACCTTCTATTATTGTTCGTTATAGTGAGGTCTATAAAGCAGATCTCAAGCACCTAATTCAAGTTAAAAGAATATTTTGTCTATTTGATTTCCACCAGAAGGCTCTTCCATCATGCTTTTACTAAAAACCCTTTAATTTAATGACTAGATAGATTTCACATAGACTTGATCAGGTAATTTCAAGTATTCTACTTTTATGTTTTCTGGTTTCTGTGATAAAATCCACTGAAATACAATTACCAAAATGTCAATATAACAACAATGATCTTTGAAATTTTTGTTTATTTATTTTTTATTTCATACACTATAAACTTGATAACTTTCATATTGGGTTACTAAATAAAATGTTTTTAATGACAACTCTGGTACAGATTTCTATCATATTTCTCTAAAATATTTTCTCTGAAGACTAGTGCTATGCTGAGATAAAAATGCTCTGCAAAAGTTAAGTACACCACTACTAATATAATAAAATAGCAGCACAAGGGCAGGTTACAGCCTAATTAAGTTTCAATTCTGAAGCTTAATTTTCAATTTCACTTATAGGATTATAAACATATGACAAGCAAGACAAGATGAAATTCCCACTGTAAATTGAGTAAAGAATGTCATTGATGATTTTGGTAGATTCAGAGGTTTCTGTGAGAAATAATAAACACAAATCCCACATGGTCCAGTGTTTCCTCACTATAAGATACCACATTGCAAATTATCATTCCCATGACCCATTTACCCTGTTTTACATACACTTGTATCTGTGCATGAATGTATTGTTCTGTTTTAGGTAAATTAATTACAAGAGTAATTTCATGAAATATCAACAGAGTTGAGAATCGCAAGACTCCTATGCAATCATTCTTCATGCTATGATTTTAGAGTTAAAACTATTTCCCTTCCCACTGTTTACCTGCCAGTCATCAATAAACTTCTTTTCAGCTCTCTTGGTTTGTCATTTTAATAATGAGAAATGCAAGTTGAATCATATATTAGAATTTTTTACCCTGTCTTCTTTCATTCAATATTAGTCCTTGAGTTTCTCTCCATCAATATACCCTGTTCTTTGTGACTGTGCAGTGTTCTGTGTAGAGAGATGCAGCAGCATACAGAGTCATCATATAATAGGCAATGTGTTATTTCAAGTTATGATAATGAAAACTAAGGTACCCAGGATATTGCTATTCATTTTTCCTGATGTGAGAAGAAGTTTTCATTCCTCAAGGATAAATTCTCATGAGAAACAGCCTAGTCATGTGATAGTTGTGTTTTTACATTTTCAAATTAGTTCAAAAAATCTTCTTTAGAGCATGTAGTCACAAGTTCACAATGGACTGGAGAGATGGCTCAGCAGGTAAGAGCACTGACTGGGATCTGACAGAGGGACCAGGTGAGAATACCATCTTGTATCCAGGGTCCCTCAGGGACCAGTCTACACAGGAGAGCACAAGGGCAGCAGAAGCAACAGAGCTTCTGGGACATGGTCCTTTCTGGGCCTACATCTTCAGAACTGAGCTCCAGACCTCTGCATACTTTCTCTGCCATACGAGAGTGGACCTCCAGGGAGGACTCTGACTGTGGGACCTGGTGAGAATGCCATCTTGTATCCCAGGTCCCTCAGAGAACAGTCTGCACAAGAGAGCACATGGGTAGCAGAAGCAACATAGCTTCTGGGACAGGGTGACTTTCGGGCCTTCATCTTCAGCCAGGAGGCAGAGCTGAGCTCCAGACCTCTGTGCAACTTCCCTGCAAGAGGAGAGCTTCCCTGCAGAGAGTGCTCTGACCACTGGGATTCAGGAGAGAGTTGGACTCCCAGGAGTGCTGAGAGAGACTAAAAGAATCACAGGAGGAACAAGCTCCAGCCAGAGACAGCTATAAAAACTAGTGCCAGAGATTACCAGATGGCTAAAGGCAAACATAAAAGTCTTAGTAACAGAAACCAAGACCACTCAGCATCAAAAGAACCCAGCACTCACATGACAATGAGTCCTGAATACCCCAACACACCCGAAAAGCAAGATTCAGAATTAAAATCATATCTCATGATGCTGGTAGAGGATTTTAAGAAGGACATTAATAACTCACTTAAAAAAATACCGGAGAACACAACTAAACAGGTAGAAAGCCTTAAAGAGGAAGCACAAAAATCCCTTAAAAAATTACAGGAAAACACTGCTAAACAGGTAGAATCCCTTAAAGAAGAAACACAAAATTCCCTTAAAGAACTTCAGGAAAACACAACCGAAAAGGTATTGGAAGTGAACAAAACCATCCAAGATCTAAAAAGGGAAGTAGAAGCAATAAAGAAAAAACAAAGGTAGACAACTGTGGAGATAGAAACCCTAGGAAAGAAGATGGGAACCATAGATGTGAGGATCAGCAACAGAATACAAGAGATGGGAAAGAGAATCTCAGGTGCAGAAGATTCCATAGAGAACATAAACAAAACAATCAAAGAAAATGCAAAATGCATAAAGATCCTAAGTCAAAACATCCAGGAAATCCAAGACTCAATGAGAAACCAAACCTACAGATAATAGGAGTAGATCAGAATGTTTTCAATTAAAAGGGCCAGCAAATACCTTCAACAAAATTATAGAANAAAACTTCCCTAACCTAAAGAAAGAGATGTCCATGAACATAAAAGAAGTCTACAGAACTCCAAATAGACTGGAGCAGAAAAGAAATTCCTCCCAACACATAATAATCAGAACAACAAATATACTACATAAAGAAAGA
>NC_034602.1:16425444-16430493 GCF_900095145.1 Mus pahari
CCACCTCAGGGAAAAAGACAAACACTACCTCAGAGTGAAAGGCTGGAAAACAACTTTCCAAGCAAATTGCCCAAAGAAACAAGCTGGAGTAGCCAAGCTACTATTGAATAAAATCGACTTCCAACCCAAAGTTACCAAAAAACAAAACAAAACAACAAAAAAAGAAAAACACAAAACAAACAAACAAAAACCACAAAATGAACAAACAAAGCAACAAGGAGGGCAATGTCATACTCATCAAAGGTAAAATATTCCAAGATGAACTCTCAATTCTGAATATCTATGCTCCAAATGCAAGGGCAGCCACATTCATTAAAGAAACTTTAGTAGAGCTCAAAGCACACATTGTACCTTATACAATAATAGTGGGATACTTCAACACCACATTCTTATCAGACAGATCCTGGAAGCAGAAACTAAACAGAGCCACATGAAAACTAACAGAAGTTATGAAACAAATGGATTTAACAGATATCTACAGAATATTTTATCTTAAAACAAAAGGATTTATCTTCTTCTTAGCACAGCATGGTACCTTTTCCAAAATTGACTATATAATTGGTAACAAAACAGTCTCAACAAATACAAAAATATTGAAATTATCCCATGCATCCTATCAGATCACCACTGACTAAGGCTGATCTTCAATAACAACATAAATTATAGAAAGCCAACATTCACGTGGAAGCTGAACAACAAACACTCTACTCAATGATACCTTGGTCAAGGAAGAAATATGGAAAGAAATTAAAGACTTTTTAAAGTTTAATGAAAATGAAGCCACAACGTACCCAAACTTATGGGACACAATGAAAGCACTCCTAAGAGGAAAAGTCATAGCTCTGAGTTCCTCCATAAAGAAACTAGACAGAGCAAACACTAGCAGCTTGACAGCAGACCTAAAAGCTCTAGAACAAAAGGAAGCAAATTTACCCAAGAGGAGTAGACAGCAGAAAATAAGCAAACTCAGGGCTGAAATCAACCAATTGGAAAAACAAAAACAACAACAACAACAACAACAAAAAAACTATTCAAAGAATGAACCAAACCAGGAGCTGGTTCTTTGAGAAAATCAACAACATGGATAAACCCTTAGCCAGACTAACTAGAGGGCACAGGAATAGTATCCTAATTAACAAACAAAACCAGAAATGAAAAGGGAGGACATAACAACAGAACATGAGGAAATTAAAAACCTCATCAGATACTACTAAAAAAGGCTGTACTTGAAAAACAAACAAACAAACAAACAAACAAACAAAAAAAAACAAAAAAACAAAAAAACAATTGGAAAACCTGGATCAAAAGGATGATTTTCTAGAGAGATAACAGTTACCAAAATTAAATCGGGCTCAGATTAATGATCTAAACTGTCCCATATCACCTAAAAAATGGAAGTAGTCATTAACAGTCTCCCAACCAAAAGAAGCCCAGGATCAGATAGGTTTAGTGCAGAGTTCTTTCAGACCTTCAAAGAAGACCTAATTCCAAATCTCCTCAAACTATTCTACAAAATATAAACAGAGGGTACTCTACCCAATTTATTCTATGAAGCCACAATTACTCTGAAACCTAAGCCACACAGAGATCCAACAAAGAAAGAGAATTTCAGACCAATTTCCCTTATCAATATTGATGCAAAAGTACTCAATAAAATTCTCGCTAACCGAATCCGTGAACACATCAAAATGATAATCCAACATGATCAAGTAGGATTCATCCCAGGGATGCAGGGACAGTTTAATATATGGAAATCCATCAACGTAATCCACTATATAAACAAACTTAAAGACAAAAACCACATGTTCCTATCACTAGATGCTGAGAAAGTATTTGACAAAATCCAATTCTCATTCATGATAAAAGTCTTGGAAAGATCAGGAATTCAAGGCTCACACCTGAACATAATTAAAGCAATATACAGCAAACCAGTAGCCAACATCAAAGTAAATGAAGAGAAATGTGAAGCAATCCCACTAAAATCAGGGACTAGACAAGGCTGCTCACTTTCTCCCTACCTACTCAATTTAATACTCGAAATCCTAGTCAAAGCAATTAGACAACAAAAGGAAATTAGGGGGATACAAATTAGAAAGGAAGAAGTCAAAATATCACTATTTGCAGATGATATGATAATGTATATAAATGACTCTAAAAAGTCCATCAGGGAACTCCTAAACCTGATAAACAGCTTTAGTGCAGTAGCTGGATATAAAATTAACTCAAACAAATCAGTGGCTTTTCTCTACACAAAGGATTAACAGGCTGAAATAGAAATTAGGGAAACAACACCATTCACAATAGTGACTAATAATATAAAATACCTTGGTGTGGCTCTAACTAAGGAAGTGAAAGATCTGTATAATAGGTACTTCAAGTTTCTGAAGAAAGAAATCAAAGAAAATCTCAGAAGATGGAAAGATCTCCCATGCTCATGGATTGGCAGGATTAATATAGTCAAAATGTCTGTCTTGCAGAAAGCAATCTATAGATTCAATGAAATCCCCATCAAAATTCCAACTCAATTCTTCACCAGGTTAGAAAGGGCAATTTTTAAATTCATCTGGAACAACCAGGATAAAACTAGGATAGCAAAAACTATTCTCAGCACTAATAGAACCTCTGATGGAATTACAATGCCTGAACTCAAGCTATTCTACAGAGCAATTGTGATAAAAAACTACATAGTACTGGTATAGAGACAGACAGGTAGAACAATGGAATAGAATTGAAGATCCAGAAATGAATCCACACACCTATGGTCATTTGATCTTTGACAAGGAAGCTAAAGCCATCCAGTGGGACAAAAAGACAGCAGTTTCAACAAATGGTGCTGGCACAACTGGCAGTTATCATGTAGAAAAATGGGAATTGATGCATTCTTATCTCCTTGTAGAAAGCTCAAGTCTAAGTGGATCAAGGAACACCACATAAAACCAGAGACACTGAAACTTATAGAGGAGAAAGTGTGGAAAAGCCTTGAAGATATGGGCACAGGGGGAAAACTCCTGAACAGAACAGCAATGACTTGTGCTGTAAGATTGAGTCTGGATAAATGGGACCTCATAAAATTGCAAAGCTTCTGTAAGGCAAAAGACACTGTCATTAAGAAAGAAAGGCCACCAACAGATTGGGAAAGGATCTTTAATAATCCTAAATCAGATAGGGCACTAATATCTAATATCTATAAAGAACTCAAGAAAATGGATTCCAGAAAATCAAATAACCCTATTAAAAATGGGCTACAGAGCTAAACAAAGAATTCTCAACTGAGGAATAGCGAATGGCTGAAAAGCACCTGAAAAAAATGTTTAAAATCCTTAAACTTCAGGGAAATGAAAATCAAAACAATCCTGAGATTCTGCCTCACTCCAATCAGAATGACTAAGATCAAAAATTCAGGTGACAGCAAATGCTGGCAAGGATGTAGAGAAAGAGGAACACTCCTCCATTGTTGGTGGGATGGCAAGCTGGTACAATGACTCTGGAAATCAGTCTGGCAGTTCCTCAGAAAATTGCACATAGTATTACCAGAAGATCCAGCAATACCTCTCCTGGGCATATATCCAGAAGATGCTTCCAACTTGTTATAAGGACACATGTTCCACTATGTTCATAGCAGCCTTATTTATAATAGCCAGAAGCTGAAAAGAACCCATATGTCCCTCAACAGAGGAATGGATACAGAAAATGTGGTACATTTACACAAAGGTGTACTACTCAGAAATTATAATCAATGGATTTATGAAATTCTTAGGCAAATGTATGTATCTGGAGGATATCATCCTGAGTGAGGTAACCCAGTCACAAAAGAACGCACATGGTATGCACTCACTGATAAGCAGATATTAACCCCAAAACTTAGACTACCCAAGATACAATTTGCAAAACACATGAAACTCAAAAAGATGGAAGACCAAAGAGTGGGTACTTCGTTCCTTCTTAGAATGGGAACAAAATACCAATGGAGGGAGTTACAGAGACAAAGTTCAGATCTGAGATGGAAGAAAGCACCATCCAGAGACTGGCCCACGGGTGGATCCATCCCATATACAACCACCAAACCCAAACACTATTGCATATGCCAGCAAGATTTAGCTGACTGGAACGTGATATAGCTACCTCTTGAGAGGCTATGCCAGTGCCTGGAAAATACAGAAGTGGATGCTCACAGTCATCTATTGGATGGAACACAGGACTCCTAATAAAGGAGCTAGAGAAAGTAACCGGAGCTGAAGGGGTTTGCAACCCTATAAGAGGATCAACAATATGAACTAACTAGTACCCCACAGAACTATGTCTCTAGTTGCATATGTAGCAGAGGATGGCCTAGTAGGCCACCAATGGAAGGAGAGGCCCTTAGTCTTGAAAAGATCATATGCCCCAGTACAGAGGAATGCCAGAGTGGGTGGTTTGGGGTGCTGTGTGTGTGTGTGTTGTTGGGGGGAATGTATAGTGGACTTTAGGGATAGTATTTGAAAAGTAAATGAAGAAAAAAAAAAGGGGGGCACTGACTGCTGTTCACGAAGGTCCTGAGATCAAATTCCAGCAGCCACATGGTGGCTCACAACTATCCATAATGAGATCTGATGCCCTCTTCTCCTGTGTCTGAAGATAGCTACAATGTACTTACATATAATAATAAAAAAAGCTTTGGTCCAGAGTGAGGTTGACCAGAGCGAGCAGTGCTTGAGTAAGCAGAGGACTTGAATTCAATTCCCAACAACCATATGATGACTCACAACCATCAGTACAGCTACAGTGCACTCATATACATAAAATAAATAAATAAATCTTTTAAAAAAGCAAGAGGTGTTCACATAATCCAGCTTCTCTATTTCCTTTTTACTGACCACATGTTTATTGTTTAGATTTAGAAATTTTGCATTTTGCTTTGCATTTATTCACTTGGTCATCTACTGTGTTTCAGTTCTCTTAATTCCTGTAGACATTTTAAGTGTCTCTTAGCTTTCTCTTCCTCCCTTCCTCCCTTCCTCCCTTCCTCCCTTTCTCCCTTCCTCCGTTCCTCCCTCCCTCCCTCCCTCCCTC
>NC_034602.1:16430630-16447809 GCF_900095145.1 Mus pahari
CCTCCTCTCTCTCTTTCTTTCTTTCTTTCTTTCTTTCTTTCTTTCTTTCTTTCTTTCTTTCTTTCTTTCTTTCTTTCTTTCTTTCTTTCATGATTTATTTTTATTGGATATTCTCTTTACTTACATTTCAAATGTTATCCCCTTTCACAGTTCTTCTGTACCCTGAAAACCTTCATTCTATCACCCTCCTCCTGCTTCTATTAGGGTGTTCCCCTACCCACCTACCCATTCCTGCCTCCCTGTCCTGGCATTCCTGTACACTGGAGGCATTAAGCTTTCACAGGACCAAGGGCCTCTCCTCCCACTGAAGCTCGACAAGGCCATCCTTTGCTACATATGTAGCTTGCGCCATGGGTCCCTCCATGTGTACTCTTTCATTATTGGTTTAGTCCCTGGGAGCTCTGATGGTCTGGTTGGTTGATATTGTTGTTCATCCTATGGGGTTGCAAACTCCTTCAGCTCCTTCAGTTCTTTCTCTAGCTCCTCCATTGGGGACTCGGTTCTAAGTCCAATGATTGGCTGCAAGCATCTACCTCTGTATTTGTCAGGCTTTGGCAGAGCTTCTCAGGAGACAGGTTCCTGTCAACATGTGCTTCTTGTCATTCACAATAGTATCCCCATTTGGTAACTGTATATGGGATGGATCTCTAGGTGGGGAAGTCTCTGGATGACCTTTCCTTCAGTCTCTGTTCCACACTTTGTCTCCATACTTCCTCCTGTTAGTATTTTGTTCCCCCATGTAAGAAGGATGGAAGAATCCACACTCCTGGGCATGTACCCAAAAGATGCTCCAACATATGACAAGGACACATGCTCTGCTATGTTCACAGCAGCCTTATTTATAATAGCCAAAAGCCGGAAATAACCCAGATGTCTGTTAACAGAGGAGTAGCTTTCTGTTTCTTACCTCGGATAATCAGATCATGTACAACCAAGGACTACTGATTACTTCCTTTTTCAAGTAAAAGCTTCTCTTTTTGCTGTTAACAGACATCCAGATGCACAAGGCTGAAAACTAAATATGATGATAAAACAGCTTTACTTTCTTTGCTCACAGTTTCAGGAAGAATACATTTTGTATTTAATCACTAAACCACCTTATCCACAGGCTCTTACTGATCTTTGTTTTATTCATAGAATTGCACCCTGTCATTTTGTAGGTTGCAGAGAGCCTTCTCTAATTGTGGTTGGCCTTAAAATTTTTATCAAACCTGATCTGTCTCTATTTATATGGCCATCTTTCCATATTAGCTTATTTGAAGGTTATTAAGCTTGTATTTCATGTTAGCTTAGTTATGCTCTGTAAAAAATCAGTCTGTTTCCAAAAAAGTTGATAAATTTGTGGCAAAAAGTTATGTATGTATACGTATTAAAGTTAAAATTTTACACAGTTCTTATTCCATATCATACCCACAAAAGACCTTCCAGTTTTCAAAACTTGCATCCATAAAGAATCCACTTCTAAGTAGTTTAAAATCTAATTCATCTAATTGATAATGACTAGATAAGGATGAAGACCAATCTTTGTGCAGGACTTGAAAGCCAGTTTGATTTACATGAGATGAGTCAAATCAAATTCTCTATAGCATAGTAAATAGTATTACATCTTGCACTCTACATATCAATTATTTTAAAGATACTAATCCTTATGTACTGCATTATTTTGCTTGCTATTGTAGTGATAGATCCTTGATGATCAAAAGCCATTTGGAGGAAGAAAGCGGTTATTATAACTTTCAGGGAAGGTCCCATCATGAATATTCACACTCAAGGAGGAATCTGGAAGCAGAAAGTGAAGCCAAAACCCATGGAAGGAAGCTTCTTACTGGCTTCCTTTATATGTCTTGCTCAATGCACTTTCTTATACAACCCAGAAACACCCTACCCAATAACATCACCCACCATTATCTGGACCTTCCTACATTAACTATTGACTAAAAATATGCTGCATAAATGTGCCCATAGGACAGTATTTTGAAAGTATTTCTGAAATATTAATTTCACCTCCCTAGACACACCTATTATTTTGCCACATTGAGAAAAACCAACACTACATTCTCAACACACAATATTTAAGGTAACACACAATATTTAAGGAATTATGTTTCATTCCAAGTAAGTACTTGGAATAAGGCCACATGTACAATATATACTCTAAAATACCTCTCTTTGAATTTGCAGAAATCATTTTAATAAAACTAATACTGATTTCATTCAAGCATTTCTTAGACAGTTTTCTCTGACTGAAGCAGTCAGGCTATATAAGCTAAAATGAGCTTTAAAAGCTTTATATTTAGGTATAGGAACCAGCCCACTTGACAACCTGCTTTCAGCACTGTGCAGCTCCTTTACAGAGAAAAGAATAAGGCAGACATGGGGCAGTTTCCCGAATCACTATAGAGGGGTCTTAGCATACTGTCACCATTGTCGTGGACCTCAGGACTGTGTAAATCAGGTCTCCAGAGAGTGCTTCTATAGCTTTGGCAAAGGGAAAGGCAGTTTCTCTTTTGTGTTTAGATGAGAAAAAGTAAATATTGATCAAATAAATAAACAATTTTAAAATGCTGTCTCTTCTTTCCTCAAACTGGTCTGCTTGGAGGAATTGATTTCATTTGGACATTTTTGTCTATGCCTACTGGTGGTATCAACTTGAAGATTTAAATTTCAAAAATTCCATAAAATTAAAATAATTAATGAGCATGCATCTCATGAACATAACTAATGGGACTGTAGTATAACAAATGAGAAAATAAATCCACTGTGTACAGTTTTATGTTGTTCCTCACATGCTATGGCCATAAAGAGTCACAACTTCCCCTTTCCACTTCTCTGAAGTTTCCTATATATTTTGTGTTATATGTAAGGATTTTTTAGTTGCAACGGTAGGACCTTGGGGAAATGGGGTAACTCTATTGGTTCCAACTAAAGGTATCTATTTCTTTTTTAAAATGGAAAAAACTGTATGATTATATTAATCTTTGGCCATGAGTAAGAGGTATAGGCTTTCAATGCCATAATAATTTCACATGATCTATAGAGTGCACTACATTATGAGATGGTAGCCAATTATTGAATGAATTTGTAATCTCTCCTAAGCATATTACTTTGGTAGAATCTGTAAATTTTTATTACTGTTTATTTACAGTGTCTTAGTTAAAAGCCTTTAATTGGAATCTTGCTTACAGTCCAGAGGGTGAGTCTATTATGGCTTGAACAGGGTAGCAGTCAGGTTTATATGATGCTAGAGTAATAGTTGAGAGTTTACATATAATCCATAGTCACAAGACAGAAAGAGAAAAAGATACTGAGCCTATTGTTAACTTTTGAAATCTCATAGCCAATCCCCAGTGATACACCTCCTCCAAAAAGTTGACAACATTTCCCGAAACTGGTCCCACCAATAAGGACCAAGAGTTCACGTATATGAGCCCATGGGAGTCATTCTCATTCAAACCATCAATACTCTGTTGAGAACCAAATCCAGGGCCTTATGAAAACATGATAGCTAGACTACCCCAGAAATAAATCCTTAACCTTTAAGACTTGATTTTTAATTAAAGTTTAAGACAACTTTTTTTAATTGCACAAAAATTAGTTACAAACTCCTTTTTCTTGTTGACTAATCTGTAATTAGATTCTGAAGAGAATCACAAAACATTTCCTGTATGATGTGAAGACTCTGGTCTCAATACAGCTGATAGTGAGATTAGCATTTGCATGTTTGTAAATACTAAAGGAGCAGGGAAAAGGGAGGGTTTGTGAGAATGAGGGCGATACTTGTAGAGAAAGGAAAGCAAGATATGTTAGGACCAATGCGAATGTCCAAATTGGATGAGTCTGAAAGTACATTCACTTTTATTTCTCTTTAAGTTTACATAAGCAGATAGTCATACACTTTAGTTGTATTTCTTCTGTTGAGGATGAAAGTCAACATTTGAAACAGTATACATAGAAATGATCCTTTTCTAATTTCATTGACTCCCCAAGAATTTCTGACTCATTAAGAAAAATGATCTGCCTTTGCCTAAAAGTCTTGCTCTTGTTCCATCTCATCTTCCATTCACAGCGAATCTCCATGGGAGATGACTGACCTGGCAGCAATACTTCTAGAAGCCAGTACTGAAGAGTAGGAGGAATGTGAGTATGTACAACATCTTCCTAAAATATGCAAGTTGACTGAAACATAAATTTCATCCTTCCAACCACAGCCCACTACCTTGGCACACACATGCCAAGGCGAGAATGAAAAACATCTTGTGTTTTATAGTGTTTGTTTTCACAACAATATGCAACTTTATAAAAAACGAGTGCCAAGAAAAAAAAAAATCTTTTCTTGGACAGTTCCCTTAAGCAGTCCAGGAGGCTCTGACACTGCACTGATAATAAAAGCAAAGTGAGGCTCATTTCCAGTAATGTTTAATGAGTTTTCCCAGCTGCTATGGCTAGTAAAGTATCTTTAAATGGGGAGATAGAGTAACATTGAAAAGCTAGGCGGATTTTTATTTCTGACTAGTCACATGGAATGCATGCCAATATATTTTCTCAGATAGTGCCAATATGGCATGTCCATGATGACCAGAGAGAACATGGATACTCTTTTGATGTTATTGGCTTTCCTATGTTTAAGCAAGCTCTTTCATATAATATTGGAGAGTTTTTGAATAACCATCTACAGGTCACAGGAGAAAGCTGCAGTTGCAACATTATTACAAATTATTACAAAGCTGTTTTCCCAAAGCCTTTCTGCTTCCATTTTTTCTCCTCCCCGTAAAAATGCCCAAACATAAAAGGGAACAATAAATACTTTAGGCTATAATAAAAACTTAATTTGCTCATTCTAAGTGTAAATTTACATAGATTGCTGAGATAAAATTGACATTTTAATTATAGATTGCAAAGGAAAGAGGCCATATTTCTTTGAACACTTTCAAGATATTGCATTAAATCGCATTACACATAGAGAGACCCAATCAGTCATTCCTGGAGGCTTGATGATCTTGGATAAATGGTGAAATTTGCACTTCTAAATAATTAGTTTAAGTATCATTAAGCTTTTAAAAGCCCATTTCTGCTTATTATAGTTTACATATTAAAATATATTTACTGAGGTTTCAGGTTATTTCGAATATGAAAAGAAATGACTAGATATTCAACTTAAGGTGAAAGTGTCTTGGGTGATAAAAGTTTCAGCTTCCCATTTCTCTGTCTGTAACATTGCAGCCTGTTACTTCTTCTTCTACAGTCTAGCTATGTATGTATAATATATACATATTAAATATATTATACATTATAGTTTATACTGCTTCTGTACACCAGATATATCATACTAAATACCTGGAAGACAAATTTCAACCTCCATGAACATGATTTTAAGTCAAAATATATTTAAGAATAGTGAATACTTTAACTCATGTGGTCATAACTGGCCAGTCTATTTTCTGATTTCCTATTTCCTAGCCTGAAGAGCCAATGCTCTCCCTTAGAAATCTCTGGATTTAAAACAACTCCTGGTTAAAAATCTCAATTCCATTCCTCAAGAGTTTGTTGATATACCCAAGAAAATTTAGAGGAATGTAAAAGCTGACCAACTTGAACATTTTCACTGAAGCTCTCTGAGATAAATATAAAATACATTATTCATAAAGCAAGTAGAAAAACAGAAACTCTATCCCACTTCTTAAAAGTAGAAAGGAGTTGGAGAAGGAGGAAAGTTATAGGGAAATGATGTAAATATTGTACTCACATATAAAATTCTCAAAAACTACATTTAGTCAAAAATGGGTACATTGATAAAATAAATAGCATCTGTGCCAGTTTCTGGTTGGAATGATGACAATACGCTGGAGCCAAATGCTAATGCTTCTTGGATTAAGGGATGGGAAGTCAACTGTAAGATGGCACTATTCATAAAACAGAAGGTTCAACATTATCTGTTGTGTCCTAACACCACTTGTCTTGTTGAACATTCTTGACATTTCCCCTTCCAGTTTGTCTCTAAATTGGTGGTATTGGTATAGTCCTTGTGGACCAAATGGAGGCTGATGTTCTCAAACATAGCATGGCTGTGACCTTTGCTCGAGTAACACCTACCACTGTGATAAGGTCTATAAAATACACAGTGAAGCCTTGAGTGAAGCACTTCTTGGTGTGACAACAGGGACTTCAATGTAAAGAACATGTCTGTTTAATGTTGCAGTATTGCCAGTGACAGCAAATTGACCCACCAATAGAAGCAACTGAGTAAACCACTCAGGTGATAAAAGTGAATCATAGCGGGTACACTGATGTTGGTCATGCTCTTGAGGTACTTTGTTATACAGCTCTTGGCTGTGCCCCTGTAGTGGGTTGTTATATAACGCCTCTGTCTTTAAAATTTGCTGAACTCAGAGAACACACTGACAGTCATCCTGGCAAGAAGCTAGAAGATGGTACTGAATTCTTGAAATCTCATTGAGTGCTTCATGGACTGCTTTCTTCTATGTCATTTTACTGTTTGGGACATGGGTCAGAGAGTTGTTGGTATCATCAAAATCATAGTCAAGAATGCTGTTAAATCTTCAGGGACAAGAAGTCTGCCCTGAAAACTCATAAGGCAAAGGGACTATTATTCCTAAAGCCTGCCACCACAGTCTTAGTCAGTGGTGGAAGAAAAGTCTCATGTAAGAGATGTTCATCTCAACTGAACACTTTTGGTTTACTTTATTATTTTTTTAGGGTTTCCTTTTTTATTAGATATTTTCTTTGTTTGCATTTCAAATTTTATCGTCTTTCCTCATTTCCCCTCCAATCCCCCTATCGCATCCCCCCCCCCCGCACTCACTAATCCACCCACTCCTGCTTCTCTGTCCTGGCATTTCCCTATACTGGGGGCCCTTCCCAAAACCAAGGAGCTCTCCTCTCATTGATGTCCCACCAGGTCATCTTCATAACAATGTATTGTACATCTTCTGGAAGGAAAAGAAAGAAAATATTTCAATATTTTGTGGATCCTGACGTGTGTGTGTGTGTGTGTGTGTGTGTGTCCACGCATGTGTTTGTGTTCTTGTGAGAGAGACTTTTAAGTAATCAGATTTTTTCTAATGAATACTTTTTAATGAAAACAACTTGACCAAAAATCTGTCACGGAATATCGAGGCTCCTTAAAAGTACTGTAATAGGAAAATCATTAAACCAATAAATATGAAAATTAAATGGACAGTTCTCAAAATAAACAAAATTTGTATCTGTAAGTAAAGCAGGAATGAAAAAAACCCTATTTAATGAAATTAAAATAGTCAATGGCAAATTGGCAGTCTACTCACTGTTCTTCAAGTGTGAGGAAAAAAATTACTATTGACAACATGTTCCTTTCTCTGCTGTAGCTGCCCAGTAAGGAGGAGGTACCCTTTCAGATAGCTACTGCTGGGTTCTTCCTGGGAGCACAATTCTGGGAGGAAGTGTAGCAAAGGAATCAGATGATGTGTTAGAAAACAAGAACATCCTATTAGTAAATAGTTCTTCAGTTATTATAGGCTTTTTTTTCATTCAAAACAGTTTATTCCCCTCTTCAAAGACCATAGATACCAGTGAAGAAGAATTCATATAGGCCATGCATACTTTGTCTAGGATATATAACCTAGTGAGATTTATTTTCTTTTGTAAGCTTAATACGAGGTAGGCAGGGTCACTTGAGAAGTGACAGCCTAAACTGAGAAAATACCTTTATCAGACTGGCCTGTAGGTAAATGTATGGAACACTTTCTTGATTAATGATTTTTGTGAGCGTGTCCAGCCCACTGTGGGCAGTACATCTCTGAGAGAGTAGTTCTGTGTTTTATAAGAAAGCAAACAGGCCATGGGAAGCAGCCTAGCAAGTGACATCCCCCTCTGTGCCCTCTGTTTCACTTCCTCTCTCCAGGTTCATGGCTCAAGATTGTGTCCTGACTTTCCTCAACAGTAAACTGTAAACTCTAAGGCAAAGAAATATTTTTTTCTTCAAGCTGTTTTTGGACATGATCAGGGTTAGAGAAACCAAATTATGACAATGTATACAAATTTTAATAAAATAAGGGAAATAGGCTGAACCTGACAAAATAATCCAAAACACTGGCAGAGACACAGTTTATAGAATATATTGAACTGCTCTAGAGCCCTTGATAAGCATGAGCATTCTTCCATGGTTGGACACCATGTATGCATGATAGCTATTAAGTATAGATTATTTAGAATGGTATTATTAAATCTAATATCTTGAAGGCCTATAGCTGTAGTGTTTTTTTTTTAATACTTTAGAGCACCAATCTGCCTTTGGAAGAAATGATTTGATAGGTCATGTGATATTTTTACTAAGCTCAACAGACCTTCTTACTGCCTCACTCTCCACTCCACAGCTTCCTTTGAAGGATCACCCTAAACCTATGCTTTCTTTGGCAAATGTAGTTTCTTCTAATTGCCTGATGACCACCTCCACTTTTTTCCAAAAACCTATTACATCCCAAGTGTTCAGTTGTCAGTCCATTTGTATCCTTTGCAAACAGACTCGGAGCTGACATGTGTCCAGTTTCCTGTCTTGATGAACATTTTTATCTAGACATCTCAAGATAGAAGAGGGGACACGGCTATGCTCCAGGAGCCAACAGTTGCTGTAGCAGGCAAAAATGTCATACAAACTCAGGTCATCTTAGCTTCCCTATGGGTCACAGTAGTCTTGTCTTTTTTTTTTTTTTTTTAAATTTATATTCAAAATGTTGCTCCCACTCCCCCCGGAGTTGTTAACCTGCCCATGGGATGGATGGCCTTTCCTTCAGTCTCTGCTACATTTTTGTCCTTGTATTTCTTTTAGACAAGAATAATTCTGGGTCAAAAATATTGAAGGTATGTTGGTGACTCCATCCCTCAATTGGGGGCACTGTATATCCATTTAATAGAAAGAAACTGGAAACAACCTAGATGTCCCTCAACCAAAGAATGGATATAGAAAATGTTCATTTACACAATGGATTACTAGTATTCGGCTGTTAAAAATGAAGAATAATGAAATTTACAGGCAAATGGATGAAACTAGAAAATAGTGTCCTGAGTACACTAACCCAGATTCAAAAGTATATAGTATGTACTCACTGATAAGTGAATATTAGCCAAAAAAATACAAAACACCCATGATACAACCCACAAAGTGTAAGAAATTTAACAAAGCAGGAATGCCCAAGTGAGCATGCTTCAAACCCAGTTTGAAGGGGGAACAGATTAATCCCAGGAGGCAGAAGTAGAGAAGATCTTAGGTAGGCAAGGGGAGTGGAAGAGAAAAGGAGGTCAGGAACAAGTAAGGAGGAGACAGGAGAGAAAACATGGGACCAGGAGAATGCTGGACAGCTGTTAGGAATGTGGGTCAGGGGTAACCTATAGAAAATCACAGAGATCTAGGATGTAGGAGGCTCCCAGGACTCAATGGGGATAATCAGTAGTGGGAGGATAGAACCTGTAGGGTCTTGGTAGTCTTGATACTCTGCATACACATAAAGCCAGGATCCAGTGACTGTGCTTAGAGCAGAGGAAAGCGATCTCCAACCATCATTGAATTTGCCTGATTTAGCCTCTGCAATCCAAGCTTAGAGACAGCAACGCTGTTCTTTCTGGAAAGAAAGCCTCTAGTAGGATGTTTAAGAGGGACTTCTTGGCTTTGGGGGAGTTTTGAGAGGTTTCCTCAACACATGAGCTAAGGAGATTAATGAGGAAGTTGCCTTGTGCCAATACACATTGAAATTTCCCACCAGATTCCATTGGTTTTGTTGACCAATTTCTTTGTTTTACTCTTTGCTTTCTCTTCCCTGTGGTCTTAGAACGATATCTAAGTGATTCTCAGGAAAGTAGGTCACACTGCAGTGTTAGAAATTAATCTTGAGTTCTCTGTGAATTCATTTTGCCAGGGTCTTCCTGGAGAAAAGCAGTCCCAAACAATATGGAACCACTAAAGCCTGGGGCTGTCAAACTCTTTCACTAGTAAAAGAAGCCTCTACAAGGGAGGCCTCAGGCACTCCAGGTCCTGAGCAGCTGTAGTCTGTATTTCTCTAACAGAGTGATTAAACTGGGAGGATTTGGCCTTGAAAGTCCCTAACAAACTGAAGAATGACACTTAAATAAAAAAGAAAAAGAAAAATGCCATTTATAGGAAGGGGTTTCATGTCATGCTATCCCAGGCATAAGGCAGAAAGTTTCAGCATATCAATTGTATCAAACTACTTTGAAGGAGTTAATGGGATTTATAACAAGATGCATATGAGTCTATCATAAGCAATTTAATCTTCTCATTTATTCACTTTCACATGCTAAGTATTCCTAGCTTTCCTAAATTATAATAATCTTTGTACCTTAGCACTAACTTTTACATATCATGAAGTAGAAGGAAAACTCTCTAATGAATTCCTCAATGGATTGTGTTGTGAACTGTGATTTCTTAATGTATTCTTTTCTGCTGAAGAACCTGTCAAGTTAAAAATAACAGAGCCTTATATTATCTCCTTATCATCTATTAATGTAAGCTCAGTGAATAAGTTCTGTCACTTTATATTCAAACTAACAGAAAAAAAAGGCAGTCCAGGATCAAATATGTGTGGGGTGAGCTTGCAAATGACAGCATATGCATTCCACAAATAGTAATACACAATTAACACATAATATTGTTTCTTGGGAAAAAATCAGCAGAAAACAAAGGGGAAATAAATATAAAAACTGCATAAAAACTTCTAGTAATAAATATTTAATAGTTTGTTATTTTATAAACCAAATTTTATAGGAAAATTATGTAGTATATAATGTTAAAATCTTTACCTATGGAATCAAACATGTAGTACCACAACCTGCTTCATCATACATTAATATGCAAGGTTATGTGAATTATCACAATCAATAAAAAGTGTAAAAATACAAAATATACTTTCAATGACTAAAATATATTTTTAATTTAAAATATCTAAAGCAGATCAGAGAATGGAAAAAGAAATATGTACAAATCATACCACTGAAGAGAAATTAGTATTTGGTGGCTATAAAGGACCCTTTAAATTCAGTGATGAACAACCAACCCATACTCTTCATATGGGAAAGAACTTCAGTAAGCAAAGCAGAAAACTCATTCACTGTAGTCAAATACTTATAAATTGTACAGATTATACTTAATGATGTCAATGAACATGTAAAAATATTTTTGAATATCAAAATAATTATAAAGATCTTTAAAAGAAAGGCACAAAGAAAATGCTTAATTTTGTTAAAGTAGGCTAGAAGGCTAGGAAATGATGAGATATGGAATGGAAAGGCTCGGTTAATGGAAAGGCTCAGAGAGACACAGAATTCCACCATGATTAACATTTTCATTGAAAGCTGCTTTCATGTACAGGCATGTTCTGCTAAAATCGCCATATTCTCCTTGATTATAAACTTAGGTATTTGAACTTGGGTCACAGATATTTCTTTCCCCAGACAATCTCTGGGAATCACAAACTAGACTCTATGTGTGTTTACAGTACAGAAGCCCTGCTGCTCTATAGCATAGATAGCAAGTCTTTGATATTGCCTGTGGAAATCCTATTATCGGCCCTTCAGGACCTAGCCTGTGATTTCATTTAGGATGTTTGATTGTTTATTTGTTTGTTTGTTTCTTTGTTTGTTTAAGAGCACTTGGAAGGCAATAGCTTCAAACTCCAAGAAAATCCACCCTATGACCACTATTATGGCAATAAAGTTTGACTCTGTTTCCGTGCTATAGCTGTGTTCTCTCTGCATGTCTCTCTTGAATTTTCATGTGTGACATCTATATAAAAATATTTAATAAAATCCTAGCTCTATTTCATTCTGGTTAGTCCTAAATTCTTTTTGGAATAAATCCATCAAAATTTTAATCTCACTTCAGTTCCTAAAATTTAAGGGATCTTTTCAAGCTATGATTTAGCCAAAGATATCATCTACTACAATTCCTGTATCTCATCAATTCTGCTCTTATGTAAATAATCACTTTTTTAGTATAGTGAAAGTAAAAAAGATATTTATATAAAGTAAGAAAAGAACCCATACTCTAAAAAGAGTAAATAAAAAATGTAATATAGCTGGGAAGTGTTGCTGCATGACTTTAATCTCAGCATTTGGAAGGCAGAATCAGGCAGAACTCTGTGAGTTCAAGTGCAGCCTGGTGAACAGAGCTAGTTCAAGGACAGGCAGACACAGAGAAATCCTGTCTCAGGAATCAAATCAAATCAAATATCAAATCAAATCAAATCAAATTAAATCAAATCAAATCGGAAAAACCCAACATTACAAACAAAGATCATTTCTAGTTCTAGATAAACTTATTCAAGTATTATTTACAAAATTTTAAGATAAATGAAGACAGAGAGGTCTACAAGAAAACACATTTAACGAATTATACACACATATAAATATATGCAGATTGACGGAATTCACATGCTTCCTAAAGTTTATTACAGTAAGTAGAAATAATATTACAATGTAGATGATATTACCCAGTATCCAGTCCATGTTTTAAAGAAACCCTGTACCAGTATTAAAGCAAAATAGGCTGTCTTGTGTAACATGGTCACACTGATTCTGCCACATCATAGCTTCAAAAGTTCCCTTAAATTTTAGGAACTGAAGTGAGATAAAATTTTGATGAATTTATTCCAAAAAATAATTTACCTTTTACTATGAAAATAGGAACAGTGTCTAAAATAAAATATGCATTATAGAAGGTGCTGTGCTGGATTCATGGGTGGTTTCAAGATTGTATGTTTGATTGTTAGGATGTAACACACAGTAGATTTATTTGGTATTCCAGTACAATTAATCACTTATTATGTTGTCAAAAAGTATAACAATACCCTCTGTTTGTTATTTCATAAGCCATCAGTTTTATGTGTTTTATCAGAGTACTTCTTGAAATACAACTTTTGAAGAATAAATGAAAACTTATTTACTAAAACTAAAGTAACTTTTAGATTTCATATAAAAGCATAGTCAAATACAAGGATACAGTTTTAATATGGTTTATCTCCTCTGAAATAGATGTTACCCTTGATTCTCCTTGTGAGATATTGTGCTGTTGGCTGTTGTCAAACTGACCCAAACACAGACATATCTGAGAAGAGAAAACTTCACTGAAGAAGAAGAAGAACAACAACCACCTTTCATAAGACTGGCCTGGAGGAAAACCTGTGCGCATTTTCCTGATTAATGATTGGTGTAAAAGCAACCAGCCTGGGCATGAGATCCTGGGGTGTACAGGAAAACACCCTGAGCAAGCCAAAGTATGCAGGCCACTACAGCACCACTCCATAGCCTCTGTTTCAGTTCTTACCTCCAGATGTCAGCCTTGAATCCCTGATCTGACCTCTTTTCATTATGGAGTACCACTATAAGCCACCTAAACCCATTTCCCACAAGTTTCTTTGATCATGGTGTTTTATCACACTAACTGGAACCCTGAAACAGAAATTGATGCCAGGCTCATAGTATATTGGTTTTGTTACGACCATGTTGGTTTTGGTAAACTTGTAGAAAGACTTCAGAACTTTGGGCTGGAAAAAAAAATCATAAATGGCTCCTCTGGGAACTTCAAAAATAATTCTGAGATGAATGCTGATGACGGTTGCCTGGCTGTTGAAGTTTCAGGAAGAAGTTTGAGAATCCTTCAAAGATTCTAACAGGGCCAATAATATGCTGTGTTGAATCAAGAGCTATAGTTTTGGTCACTTGGGACTAAAAAAATCTGCTTTGAATTACAAGGGATTAGAAATCCTGAAGTTAAACCTTTACTTTGCTGGACCAATTAGTGCCGGCTAACTGGTACTAAAAAAAAATAGGGTTGATCAAGAAGAAATGAGTATTTTGAGGCAAAATCTTCTTGAAAGTGTTTCATGAGAGTCAGAATACAGAAGCTGTAGTCCATAGGGGCCAAGGTTGTAACTTGGATGGCAGCCCAACTTAATAATAAGAGTTTCTAAAGTGGTACTGGTTTTGAAGTCATGAATTGATCAAGATCAACCAAGAATTGACACTGTGAGAGGCTAAGAGAGGCCATCAATGAAGGTGCATCCTGAGTTGCATTAGAAATTCAAGGACTAAAGGATTCATGGAGACAACCATGTAGTAGGGTCAAAATCACTGAAGAAAGCGAAAGGGAGGCTCCTGGTAAAGATGCAGCATAAGTGAAGCATTAATGCCAGCATTTTGGAGAAGCTGGAACCATAAGATGACAACCACAGATACCAGCAACTGTAGAATGAAGCTGGCTTAAACTGATGGTACAGTCTATGTCTGTTTCCAATGGTACAGCTGGAGTAATGGAGCCCTGTGAAGCCCAGAGGACCATGAGTCCCCCATAGAGAGCTTTATACTGATGTCAGGAAAATAAAACTAAGTTTAATTCTGAAGATCGAAATTAAGCGACTCTTTTGATTCACCATCCACTAATTGTACCTCTGAAAATTTATTGACAAATTAAAAACCCCAAGTATAGATGCTGTATTAGTCAGGGTTCTCTAGAGTCACAGAACTTACAGATAGTCTCTATGTAGTAAAGGAATTTATTGATGACTTACAGTCTGCAGTCCAAATCCCAACAATGGTTCAGTAGTAGCTGTGAATGGAAGTCCAAGGATCTAGCAGTCGCTGAGTCCCACACCGCAAGAAGGCGAAAGAGTGAGAGCCAGACTCCCTTCTTCCAATGTCCTTATATGGTCCCCAGCAGAAGGTGTAGCCCAGATTAAAGGTGTGTGCCACCACACCTTTAATCCCAGATGACCTTGGACTCGGAGATCTCCCTGTCTTCTCAAGATCTCCATACCAAGATCCAGATCAGAAACTTCTATCTCCCAGTCTCCAGATTAGGTCCACTGGTGAGCCTTCCAATTCTGGATTGTAGTTCATTTCAAATATAGTCAAGTTGACAACCAGGAATAGCCACTACAGATGCATAATCCTTTTTTTCATATAGATTAAGAAAAAATATTTTAAAATGCTGAAAACAAATGCTTAAATATGAAACATCAAGATGGAATAAAATACAGTTGTAAAATAGAATGAGAAGTTCTTATAACCTGATCTCAAAGGTGATTTTTATGATTGAATGAATGCAATGTAGTTGTCTATAGAGGGTAACTGAGCAAATGATCTATATTTTAAAAAATATGTCTACCCTATTGATGAGGAAGCATGGAGAATTGTTCTCTCAGGTCCTCTATAGTAAGGAAGAACATCAAAACATCAACACAGTTTAGCATGTGAATGAGTGCTGTATCTTACACTAGCTAAACCTTCTGGAGTCTGAGTTGCTCTCCAGGACTTTTTTTTTTTTTTTTTTTTTTTTTTCTGGTAGAGGCCAAATAAGTCTTGCTGCTTTTCTACCTGCCTGAGGAAAATTCCTTTGATCATGTCAATGGAAAATGTGAAAAACTGACCAGGATATATCTGGCCAGGACTGAGCAGGTGGAAATAAATCATACTTCTAACATTTTTGTTTCAATGGACCTGGATGGCTCTGCCTCTGTCCAGTGACACACACTTTTGAATAATAAATTAAATTTAAAAATTACATTCTATTTTGATGGGTAAATAAAAAATCAGTAACTTCAAAACAAATCTGAATGCAAGGAATATGAATAAGTGACACCTTTCTTCATCATGGGATAGATTTTAAACTTTTGAACTTCCTTCAGAAAACTCATACTGTTTAGTTTTAAATACCAATGAATTATTGATGATAATGAGGTAATATACAATTACCACTTAAACAAAAATCAAAAATAAATACAAAGAAATCTATGTTTCTTATTTTATTTCCTGATCTTGTGATAAAATTCTATGCCAAAAGCTACTGAAGAGAGAAAGGATTCACTTTCTCTAATACTTCAAGTCCATTATGTCAGGGAATTTAAGGAGATGGGAGCTTAAAGCAGCCCATTAAATTGCATTTATAGTCAGAAACAGAGATGGATACAGCTTAGTATTTCCATTTTACATAACTCAGTATGAAGGCAGGAAATCGTGCCAAGAGCTATAGGCAGTTCTTCTGAAGTTAATCAACATAATCATAAACATTCCCCTACAATAAGACAGGAACCACAACCCCTGTGTAATAACTTCCATCAACTAGAAAGCCAATTCTAACAATCCAATGTAAAGACTTAAATGTGACACCTTGAGCATTTTATAATTGTCATTAGGAGAATCTATATAAAACTGAGGAAAAAATAGAATAATACTTGCTAGTTATGTAATAGTTATGATTAAATTAGGAAGAGGAGAACTGACTATTTTTATATAACTGAACATGTTGAAAGATGTTTAACTATTATTAGTGTTATTGCTGTTGTAACTATTACTGTATGTGTGTAAGTGACGGTGTATGTACATCTTTAATGGACAGGGACCATCTTCACATGTTTGTTCTCCCATTCCACCATGGGATCAAAGGATTGGACTCAGATTGTCAGATATGAAAGGCAAGCATCTTCTACTTGAGCCATATTGCCACCTCCTTGGATGATTTTAAAATTAATCATTTTGAATTCTCAGTTGCTCACTTTTAGTGTAAACAATTTTTAATAAATTCAAATGAAGGAGCCTTTTCAGACTATGTTGAAACAGAATATTTTTGTTATTTCCATAGTGGAACTTCCTTGAAATGCAATTTAAAAATTTAAAATCACTTAAATAAAATTCAAAACACATTCTACACACATGTTTTCATACAAAGAGATTTTTGATAGCGAAATGAGATGCATCTCATGCCTCAAAGCATGCTTGTGACAAGCACTAACTTGCTTGTGTTACACAGCGTAAGTCTCTGGGAGGGTTTCTGTAAGGAGACAACTCTTTCACGCTTTTGGCTTTTTCTTTCTGCTCTAGACAGCAGTGTTTTTTCTCCTGCAACACGTTGTTATTGTCATTGCTTTAGTTGCTTGGTTTGAGGTTCTGACATAGTATCTTCTATGTAGACGTGAGCTCACAATTCTCCTGCCTCAGGCTTTCTTGTGCTCCGATCATACTTATGGCCAACAGAAGCCTTTATGCAAAATTTTACTGTTTCATATTATGTGTAAGTATATTAATTCTAAGCCTAAATATCACACATTTTCTTTTTTTTTTTTTTTTTTTTTTTTTTTTTTTTTTTTATTTTAAAATTATGTGTAAGGGTGACCAAGGAGAC
>NC_034602.1:16447864-16480364 GCF_900095145.1 Mus pahari
TTGTAGACCAGGCTGGCCTCGAACTCAGAAATCCGCCTGCCTCTGCCTCCCGAGTGCTGGGATTAAAGGCGTGCGCCACCACGCCCGGCTTATCACACATTTTCAAGTGAGCCCAACACCATTTAGATCATGAACAAGGACAGACTAGCCTGCCTTTCTCATTCTTTTTTTTTTTTTTTTTTTTAATGTGGACATATTAGAAATAGGAAGATCATAGTGTGGATACTTCAGTCCTCCTTAGAATAAGGAACAAAATACCCATGAATGGATATAGGTACAGAGACAAAATTTAGAGCTAAGATGAAAGGATGGACTATACAGAGACTACCCCATCCTGGAATCCATCATATCATCAGACACCAAACCCAGATACTATTGCACATGCCAGCAAGATTCTGCTGAAGGGACCCTGATATAGCGACCTCTTGTGAGGCTATACCAGTGCCTGGCAAACACAGAAGTGGATGCTCACAGTCAGCTATTGGATGGAATACAGGACCCCCAATGGAGTAGTTAGAAAAAGTACCCAAGGAGCTGAAGGGGGCTGCAACCTTGTAGGTGGAACAACAATATGAACTAACCAGTGACCCCTGAGCTTGTGTCTCTAGCTGCATATGTAGCAGAAGATGGCCTAATCGGCCATCATTGGGAAGAGAGGCCCCTTGGTCTTGCAAACTTTCTATGGCCCAGCACAGGGGAATATCAGGGCCAAGAAGTGGGAGTGGGTGGGTAGGGGAGCAGGGGTGGGGAGAGAGTATAGGCAGGGAACTTTCGGGATAGCATTTGAAATGTAAATAAAGAAAATATCTAATTAAAAAAAAGAAATAGGAACAAACCAAAAGGTCCAATGGCTCCAATTCAATCTTCGGGATACTATATGTTTTACAAAAAAGTTGGGCAGAGGCAAAATGTCTGCAAAATCAAGCTGTCCTGGTCTGGCTAGTCATGGTCTCATCATGGTTCAGGAGGGTGGTCTGATGAAGGCCTTCATGAAATATGCAAGTATAGGTATAGCCAGGCAACTGGGAACCGCTCACTGGAGTGGACTAAAGGCCATCTTCTTGCTAGTGGGTCAACCCTTAACCCCCTCTCATATGGGTAACTTGAGGAGCAGAAATGCTAGATAATGTTGGTGCTAGGTACAAGAACAGTAATGGGCCTAACTAAATGAATGGTCATTCTCTGAATGACCGGTCAGAAAAAAAAACTTTTATTTACTATATGGTGCATATGAATGATTGTTCATATGTTTAAGCCAACAGAATGTATACAAACAGGTTATCTAAAGTTATATGGCTATCCTCTTGTCAATCATGATAACAATACATCTAATTCCTTTCCCTAGGGTTGGAGCCCCTCACATTGTCAACTTTACTTTTTAAATTATTTATTTATTTATTTATCACTCCATATTTTATCACCCCAATCCACCCTCCTACTGCTCCACATCCTATATCTCCTACCCACTCCCATGTTTCCACATGGATGTCCCAAAGCTCCACTCTTCCTGACCTCTAAACTCCCTGAGGCCTCCAGTCTCTTGAGGGTTAGGTGCAAAAGCACCCAAATTCATAAAAGAAATTTTACTAAAGCTCAAAGCACACATTAAACCCCACACAACAATAGTGGGAGATTTCAATACCACACTCTCACCAATGGACAGGGCTGTATTCATAATAGCAGTTTTTAACTTCCATCCTTTACCCATGTTTATACCAAGTCTTCATTGAGGTAGCATGGTATTTTTCTTCTTGGGTGACCTTCCTCTCATATGGCTTTCCCATGGAAACATACAGATACTATATTGTGGTATGGTTGGGATGTTTAAATGTTAACTAGAGGGTCATGTAAGTTTGGCAACCAGTCCATAACACTACAGGGATAGGGTAGAAGCCTTAGTCAGTACTGTCTAATGAAAGGAAGTCAGATTGTTTCCAGTGTGGCCTTTATTTGATGGGATTGTTGAAAAACCCAGATATCTTTCTCTAACTGTCCCTCTCCCCCCTCCCCCTCTCCCTCCTATTTTCCTTCTCCCTCCCCCTCCCCTTCTCCCTCTCCCTCCCCCTTTTCTTCTCCCTCCTCTGTCTCTACCTGAAGCAAGTAGCTTTTCTCTATGACATACTCCAACCTTAATGCATCACCTCATCGTAGACTCAAACAATACAAATTCAAACTTTTGAAACTGTGAGTTAAAGTAAGTACTTTCATCTTTTAAGCTGTTCTTCTCATCCCCATTGCTACAATCCAGAAAACTAATTAACCCACAAATGTCTGTGGATTTTGCCTGTCCTAACCAATGGCTCTTTTCCTCAGAAATATTTATGAAATCATAGTGATATACTTGTGCTTCAGCTTCCAGTTCAGCTTTTTATCTCATAAGCTTTTCTCATATGGTTTTCATAGTATAAAAATTATCTTGCATTTTCATGATAAGGTTGTTTCTTAACATTTCATTCCTATTCCTCTAAAATGCATGTGTAAAAGTATTCTTAGCATTTGTGATTTTAAAGTTCATGTCTTGTTCTATTTTTCTTCCTGGCTCTCAATTGCATACTCTGCATCTAATCTCTGCCAGCTTGTCACCCCTTTTCCAGAAACGGTCTTGCAGGAACTTGAGGAGAATATAATAAGCATGTTTTGCAGGGCTACAGGCATCATTCTTCCTATCTTCACTGTCAAACGCTGATATTTATACAAAGGCAAGACTCAGAAGCTAGAGCCCTATTGGGGGGCATTCTCACTCCTTGGTCCTCATAGCTTAGGAAGAGAATCTTCTAGTACAGATGCTATCATCTTCCTTTTTTCATGTGTTCAGAGATGAAGTTATTAAATGCAGCACACACACACACACACACACACACACACACACACACACACATACTCCACCTCTGTTAGCTAGTCTCAGTTGTCAGGTGACTATTATGAAATGAACTACAATCCAGAAATAGAGGGCACATCTGTGATCAAGACCTTGAGGCAGGAAGACAACATGCCTTTGATCTGGATTTTGAAGTTGGAAGACACAAATTTTTGATCCAGAACTTCAGGTAGGATTGCACATGCTTTGGATCTATATCAACACAAGACTTCAATCTAGATCTTGAGGAACACCTTTAATCATGGCCATACCTTTTTCTGGAGGCTTATATAAGAACAATGGAAGAAAGAAGGCTTCATTCATTTTTTGCCTCCTTACACTAACTTTGCCATGACATCCATTGGACCCCACTTCTTTGTGATTCCAGATTAAACAGAAGATAAGATGAAATGTCCAACCTCATAGGGTTGAACAACTACTAGATTATTGGGTTTTTCCATTCACAGCTGGCCACTGTTTGCTAGTTTCATACAGATGATAGATAGATAGATAGATAGATAGATAGATAGATAGATAGATAGATAGATAGATAGGTAGATAGATAGATATTCATTCCATAAGATCAGTAGCTCTACAGAACTCTGACTAGCACACACACACACACACACACACACACACACACACCCTTCCAATATTGAAAGAATGCAGAAAATCTTGCAGGTCCTTCCCATGAATTCTTAGACTCTGTTGTGGGTCACTTGTCTTCGTGTACTGTTATTAAGTGTTATTTATGGGTTAGTTTACAAATTTGTTTAATACATTTGTTACCTGTGAAAGTGCTAACTGATGGCATGATCTTCTCTTGGAGTTGAGCCACAAATGTCAGTACAATGATTCCACTCAGGCTCAGAAGTGAAAGTCTGTATGGAATGAGGAGACCCAGTATAAAGAGTGTTACTACCCCGATGTCCTAGCAGTGGTCAAGATGAAGCTAATTAATCCAAGACAGATGGTGACAATAAAGCCCCTAAGAACTGTTGCTGTTTCCACATGATATGAAATGTTCTGTGTCCTTCAGTACACAGTCCTCCACTTTCACTGAACCTTTGAGAGTATAAGTCTGATCTTTGCATGTGTAGAACTATGATACACTTCCATTAATGACCACGTTGCAGTAAATTGTGAACTAGGATCTGGCTGTATCCCCAGAGTGAGATAAAGTCCAGCTTTAGGGTTAGAGTCCTGAAAGTGTAGGTATTAATGTGTCCCTGGGAGACATTTACCTCCCATATGACAGTTTGAATAGCATAAACTTCTATGGATTTACTCTTAGTAAATTCTTTAGCTTCCAGAAAATTGACAGTGATTTCTATCATTAAACTACTTTAGAGTAAAGTAGTGATAAACTATTAAACCATGCAACGTACTGCTGTGCAACTCACCATATAAGAATATAGTGTATGAGATTTCTGGAGATAATGTAAAAAGAAAATGACATTTATTATATTAATTCTGTCTTCTTCATTATAATAAAGAATTACTTGGTGAAACTTCAGCTGCTATCTTTTTTTTTGATTTTCAGAAAATATCTTTATTAAAAAGAAAACAGTATTTACAAGTCATCAACGTTATATATTAAAGCAAGTATATGAATTGCCTACGGCTATTTTTTATTAGATATTTTCTTCACTTACATTTCAAATGCTATCCCCAAAGCCCCCTATCCCCTCCCCTGCCCTGCTCCCCAACCTACCCACTCCCACCTCCTGCCCCTGGCATTTCCCTGTACTAAGGCATATGATCTTCGCAATACAAAGGGCCTCTCCTCCCACTGATGACCAACTAGGCCATCCTCTGCTACATATGCAACTAGAGACACAGCTCTGGGGGGCGGGTACTGGTTAGTTCATATCATAGTTCCTCCTATAGGGTTGCAGACCCCTTTTCCAGCTGCCATCTTAGACCACATTTGCAGCCACATTCATGCAGTAGCATGGAAGATTCAAGCTATAAATATCAAATGTGCTTCACATTCTATATGAAAAAAAATCAATGTTTTATGATTGACATATTTTTATTTTGCAGTTTGTTTGCATGCTATAGTGGAACCTAATCAGCAATATAATAGTAGAGAGTAGGAAGAAAGCCAGACAGACAGATGTATGGGACATGATAGAAGAGAGGCAGGAAGGGAGGTATAGGGGGAGTGAAGGAGTGTTGGGAGGAAAGGAGTGAGGGAGGAAAATTAATATAAAAGAATCAGAAGGCAACAAAAGACAAAATACTTCCCCACTGCACTTCAAACAACAAATAAGCCAAGCTGGAGAAAACCCAGAGTATACAAATATGGAAGGATTTGGTCTTGTGTAAATAACCTAAAATGGACATGAGACTTGTGGATCAGGGATTTTGGAGTCAATTCTCTTTCCCTGATCATTATCCCACTCTCATCCTCAGGAGTGTTTTCACTTAATAAATTATCCCCATTTCTATTTCTAACCATGTGCCTCAGATACAAGAACCCTGGAGTCTCTGGAAGGCATCCTGGGACTCAGACTCAAGCCTGTAAGTGATAATTGCTTTAGTCACTTTACTCTGAAATTACATCGTATTTTCTTCATTTGCTAACTATTTAATACATTCCCTTCAAGGAAATGAGTTCTAAAATCTAAGCCAGGAGTTCAAGATGCTTGGCATGTACAACTAGGTGTCCTCAAAGCATTTCATATTCAACACACATGAATTCAAACATTCATGTAGCTTCCTTTCTTCTTCCCTAATCTAGTGTTATTTGGGTCCTCTATGTCAGTTTATAATACTCAACCCTCTTAATATAAAAATGTGGGCTCCACTTTGATGGAACCCCAAGGTCATATTCATAGATTTTTGAAAGAAAAATGCATTTTTTGCTAAAATATTCTTTTCTTTAAAATTGCTGATGAAACATCTTGAACTGTAATAAATATAACAAACTATTCTCTGTAATTTAAGTCCCTTGCCTTCGTAACCATAACTGCTACAATATGGTTAGGTGATTTATTGGTAAGCTGCCACTGCTCTGGTGTGAAAACCAACACCAATATCACAAGTTCGACAGCCAGTGTTATCCAGTAACCCCTAGTCTGACTCTCTGTTGTTTGTCTATTGCCTCAAGCAGGACTCAAAGCCTATCAGTGATGATACTAAAAATGCTGCATTTAGTTACAATGGTATTGGGTATGTTCAATATCCAATAGAGTCTCATCCAGCCACTGTGTTTGTTGTCAAGTACACAATCCTTATCCAATATCTTATGAAATCTTTCTTCAGTACATATGAAGTATTCTTCTGTGATGCTGCACTCTCTTTTTGTGTATTCACAGTCATCTTTTAGTGTGTATTGAGTCCTCTGTTTCGTGTCTGTGAAGTCTTCACTGTCTATGCAATCCTTTTAACTATCGATACAGTCTTGCAGCATCATCTATGCAATCTCTATCATGTCTGTACAGACTTACTACATATATATACAGATCTGCTTCAGTGTGTAGCATTCCTAAATACAGTTAATGCAGACATCCTTTGGTGTCTACAGTCCTTGTGCATATCAGTATAGTTTTCATAGATGTCTAGAAGTCCTCCATAAGAGTCTATGTAATCCTCCCCAATGTCTCTGCAATTTCAGTAATTATGTACACTTGTTTCAGCCTATGTAGACCTCCTTCTCTAAATATGCAGAGCTCTTTTCATGTCTATGAAGTCCTTGGGAATGTCTACAAAAAATTCATTGTTGTCTATGCATCCATCCAGGCATGTCTATGTAGCAGTCCTCACCAGTGTTTATGTAGTATTCCTTTAACACTTATTTAATATTCCTGAGTGTCTGTGTAGTCTTCTTTTAGTGTCTACTGTGTTCTGAAAGTTGATGCAGTTTTCATGGGGTCAACGCAATCATATGTTCAGCATCTAAGCAAACGTTCCTGGTATCTTTATAGACACCTTTCAGTGTTTATGAAGCCTTTATATGTATCTAGGTAGAATTCTATTCATTCACATATTCATGCTGTAGTCCTTACAAATATGTATACAGTCTTTTTTTCAGCATCTATGTAGTCCTCCTGAGTGGCAATGTAGTTATCATTGCTGTCTATACACTCATACTTTAAATATCTGTGCCACTCTATCAGATGTCTATGCACTCCCCTTATCAGCATCTACATAGGCCTATGAGTGTCTATAGTGATGTTTAGGCAGTCTTTATTTGGTGTCTATACAGTCCTACTTCAATCCCATGCAGTCCTATGAAGTTGTTTTTCCATGTCTAAGCAATTTACCTTCAGAGGCTACACAATTCTTCTTTCTTTGTCTAAATAGGTTTCCTTCATAGTAAGGCAGTCCTAGTAAGTCTCTCCTCATAGTCTATGAAGATCTGAGTATCAGTGCAGCCCTGCTTTCAATATCTATGTGGTACTCATCAATGTCTCCGTATTTTTCCTTGGTGTCTAAACAGTTTCCTTTTAGTTTTAGATCTGTTACAGCTTCAAATCTATGCAGTCATCCTCAATGTTAAGTAACCTCCTTCCTTGACTTTAAAATCCTCTTTGTCTATGTAGACCTCTTTCCATGTCTATGCATTTCTTTTGTCTGTTTCTTTCTCTGTATCTCTATATCATTTACATCAAACTGATGACATTGGCTGTTTTTGCAGACCTTTCTCAGTGTCTAAGAAGTCTTCCTATTTCTCTGCAGACTTCATTGTCTCTGCATTCCTTCTCTCATTATGCAGGCCTTCTCCGTATTTCTTCACACCTTTGATAGTGTCTCAGGAGACCTGTTTACTAGGTATATATTATAGTGCTGCTCCTGGATCCTTGTATTTCAATACATCATACCTGAATGCTTTCTCATGTTCTATATTGTGACTTGCTTAATTATAATACACAATGCAGAGTAAATGCTAATTAAACATATTTATACTATGCTATTTCTCTGATAAAGAAAATTATGCTCATATTATAACACACGCAATGTATTTCCTAATATTCTAATTTATGGTTGATCTAGTTTGGAAATGTACAATATGGATGTATACAAAGGCATTTGGGCTAATCAGAAGCAATAAACAAACACAGCCAAGTCAGATGAATGAGTTTATTGGAACTTAGGACTTATCTAATCAGTAGAATGTAGGAGAGCTCAGAAGTCCTCACTCTAATAACATGTATTGATCAATCTAAATATATGAGAGGGTAGAGGTTGAAAGGTGGTGTGTGTGTGTGTGTGTGTGTGTGTGATTTATGTCATGCAGGGCAAGAGGACTCAACAGATTAAACCTTTTTTGTTTATTTGTTTGTTTTTTGTTTTCTATTTGGCAGTGGAAACTTCATATAAAGTCTAGGTCCTAGGGGTCCTTTCCAGTCAAATCTCTGGCCACAGAAAATACACTGGGTAGCAGAACACACTAATTGCAGGCTACACTGAAATGGAAGAACTGACCAGAGACCACAAAAAAACAGAAAAATAGAAAAGAAAGACCAAATTAACAGATAATGGTTAGAGGTGGCCCTGAGGTGACTCAGTGAGCTAGGATGTCAAAAGCATAAGTTCACCTCTGCCAGATTTCATGAAAATCTACAATCTAGGCATGTTGGCATGTTGCCGTTCTTTGATTATGGAGCTCAGCATTGAGGTTTCAGCATCTGAGCAAGGTACGAATTGGATTGTTGATTCCTACCCCAGACCTCAGCCCAATTTTGTTCTTCTCAGTTTACTCCACAGGGAATAGCCTCTAGAGTCTGGAGTCTTTGCTGACATAGCTACTTTCCTCCAAGAAGAATCAAGTAGAGGACTAACGACAGAGTTGTTGGTGTCTTACAAGGAGAGTCTGTACAAAGGTTCTTACTGTTGTGAGCTAAGCAATGAATGATGTAAAGTCACACCATGAAACAGATCCCTTAGGGGAAGGTTATTGGAGAAGGGTATACAAAGGCTGGCTCAAAGTGAGGGTGGAGAATAAAGCAGAGTGGGAAGAGGAAGGACTGATTTATTTTAAGGGAATGTAGTGCACGCACAGGGGGAAGACAGATGACTTGTGGTGACAGTGGGAATGTGTGGTATCTTCACAGCTAGTGATGCTGTATCCTGCTGTTGCTGGGTAGCTAGGGGAAGGCAGTAGAGGTGTCTGGTTGCTAACACTTACTAGGAGAAGTAATGATCAAAGAATTTACTTTCTTTTCCCTGGTCCAAAGCTGATTGACCATCTTCAAACGTGTGGCTTTCTCCATTTTTGCCTTTGCTTACTTTGACTTTTACAGGCCAAACATTGGGATCTGTGATAACAATCTTGTCCTAGCCAGCTGTCTTTCTTCTGATGTAGTTCATATGCAAAACCCTACATTGTTCAGCTGCCAGGCAGGATGTCTCACTTTTCTTTAAATTCCCACCATTTTATACAATGCAACCAAATTCACAGCATGAAGCCCACACAAACCTCTTCCTTGTTTCTTTTCCTACTGCCCACTCTACAGCATTCCTTTTCTTTTTTTTTAATCTTTTTTTTTTTTAAATTGGATACTTTATTTATTTACATTTCAAATATTATCCTCTTTCCTGGTTTCCCCTCCAGAAACCCCCTATTCAATCCCTGCCTCTGCTTCTATGAGTCACCTACCTGCCCATTCACTCTTGCCTCCCCTCCCTAGCATTCCTTTACACTGCTGCATGGAGCCTTACCAGGACCAAGGACCTCTCCTCCCATTGATATCCAACAATCCATTCTCTGCTACATGTGCAGCTAGAGCCATGGGACTCTCCATATGTACTCTTTTATTGGTGGTTTAGTTCTGAGGAGCTTATGGGGTCTGGTTGGTTGATATTGTAGTTCTTCCTATGGGTTACAAACATCTTCAGCTTCTTCAGTCCTTTCTCTAACTCCCCCATTGGAGACCCCATGCTCAGTCCAATGGTTGGCTGTGAGCATCTGCCTCTGTATTTGCCAGACTCCGAGAGAGTCTCTCAGGCAACAGCTACATCAGGCTCCTGTCAGCAAGCACTTCTTGGCATCCACAATAGTGTCTGGGTTTGGTGTCTGTATATGGGATAGAGGCCCAGGTGGGGAAGTCTCTGTGTAGGTTTTCATTAAGTCTCTGCTCCACACTTTGTCTATGTATTTCCTCCCATGAGTACTTTGTTCCCACTTCTAAGAAGGACTGTAACATCCACATTTGGGTCTTTCTTCCTCTTGAGCTTCATGTGGTCTGTGAATTGTATCTTGGGTATTCTAAGCTCTTAAGCTAATATCTACTTATCAGTGAGTACATACCATGTGTTTTCTTTTGTGACTGAGTTACCTCTTTCAGGAAGATATATTTTGATTCCATCCATTTGCCTATGAACTTTATGAATTCATTGTTTTTAATAGCTGAGTAGTACTCCTTTGTGTAAATGTACCGCATTTTCTGTATCCATTCCTCTGTTAAAGAACATCTGGCTTCTTTTCAGTTTTTGTCTATTTCAAATAAGGCTACTATGAACAAGTAGAGCATGGGTCCTTGTTATATGTTGGAGCATCTTTTGATTATATGTCCAGGAGTGATATAGTTTGGTCCTCAGGTTGTACTATCTCCAATTTTCTGAGGAACCTCAGACTGATTTCCAGAGTGGTTGTACCAGCTTGCTATCCCACCAGCAATACAGGAGTGTTCCTCTTTCTCCACATCCTTGCCAGCATCTGCTGTCTCCTGAGTTTTTTGTCTTAGCCATTCTAATTTGGAGTGAGGTAGAATCTTGGGTTGTTTTGATTTGCATTCCCTGATGAATAATGATGTTGAACATCTCTTTAGGTGCCTCACAGCCATTCAAGTTTCCTCAACTGAGAATTCTTTGTTTAGTTCTATACCCCATTTATTAATAGGATTATTTGGTTCTATGGTGTCTAAATTCTTGAGTTTTTGTATATATTGGATATTATCCTTCTTTCTGGGGATCCATCCGGTATACAGTCACAACCTCTCTAGAAATCAGTTTGGCAGCTTCTCAGATTATTGGGCATAGTACTATCTGACAATACCACTCCTGGGCATACACAGTATATGCTCCTACATGTAATAAGGACACATATTCCACTTTGTTCATATCAGCCTTATTTATAATAGTCAGAATCTAGAAAGAACCCAGATGTCTTTCAGAAGAGGAATGGATTAAAAAAAATGTGGTACATTCATTAGACATTAGCAGATTCAAAATGAAAATGTTCTATTTATCTAAAAAAAGAAAGAAAGAAAGAAAGAAAGAGAGAAAGAGAGAGAGAAAGAAAGAAAGAAAGAAAGAAAGAAAGAAAGAAAGAAAGAAAGAGAGAGAGAGAGAAAGAAAGAGAGAAAGAAAGAAAAGAAAAAAGAAAGAAAAGGAAAGGAAAGGAAAGGAAAGGAAAGGAAAGAGAAAAGAAAAGAAAAGCAAAAAGAAGAGGAAAGAAAAGAAGAGGAAAGAAATGGAAAGAAAAGAAAAGAAAAAGGCAAAGAGAAAAACAAAGAAGCTAGACTTCACGGGCAAGGAGACCTGACTGTGCCCAAGCTGTTAGCAAACTGAGATCCACTTCTAGATTGTGTTCTTCTTTCTAACTTGGGCTTGCTCTTTTGGGAACAATGTCCCTGAGCATACTTATATTGTTTTAAAATGTGATGATGTCAGAAGGGCAGAAATTATTCTGCTCATTTAGGTAATATTCTCCTCCAAAAAGACTCTGACACCATTTGAATCATCCCTAGCCATCAACCCCATTCCTAGTCATCACACATTCTGCTACAGAAATCAGGTACTTGTCCATCTTCTTATTGGCATACCAGCTGAAAGTGTACCCAGATCTCAAGCGATGACATCCAAAAATAGACAATTATAATTTTAAATTAAGTGGGGCAAGGGAGGAGATGAATTACTAGGTTTATAGACCCAGTTTAAAAGCACCATTTTTAGATATATAAAGATACATACAAGTGTAAGCTCCAAATTAAATCATTTAAAGATGCTCCTGATGAAGAGGGAAAATTTCTGCAAGAGGTAAAGTCACAACTTAAGTTTTTCCTCACAATTCCATCAGGTGCTATTGGATGGATCTCAGCAGGCCTAGGTACTTCAGTAGTCATTTAAACACAGAAAAAAAATGAGTGCATCATCTGTCAGTTGAGTCCAATGCAGGGTCTTCACTTAGTATGTGAGTAAACAGGCGCTGTATAGTTTGAGGGAAAGTGTAATTTGAAAGTTTTATTCTAGATTTTAATTTCATATTATTATACCAAACCTTTTTCTAAATCTTTGATGAATCAGATCCAATTAGGGATCATGGTAGTATAAAAACTATATTAAGTACATAATTATAACAAATCATATATTAAAAATAATCTATGACTTCAAAATATAATTTAATAATATAATTTAGGCCTAGGACATAATAGTTTAGAAATGCGTTCTTATAATTTACCAAGACAAGCATATTTTTCTTAATCTTAGAAGATACTTGGTGCAATTAATTTTAATCTCCAGTTTAGAAAACAATAAATATTCAAAAGTAGGTCACATTTTTACAACAAGAATATTTAAAACCATCAATTTTATGTCAAATTTTAGAGATAATACTCATAAAATGTCATATTAACATTGCTAATGTTAGTATTAGCTGAAATTGTATTAGAATATATAGATAGTAACACATATGTGACTAAAAGATATAAGGGTTGTAAAAGGAATGGAATAATAGCCAACAGAATCAGGTAACGTATCTGTCACGAGGAAAACCAGGGCATTAAATAATAATTTAACACAATTTAAATGAAAAATATCCTAGGTATAGACACTAGCTGAAACTTGTATCATTGAATATAAATTATCACTTGTTATAAAATAACTGCAAAACTTTAGTATTTTATTTTTCTAGATATAATCATTTCTTTAGTGATTATACATCAGAAAGTCCATGTAAATCTGAGGTAATTTTCAATGTTAATGAAGTTACCTGGAGTATTATTTAATAACATTCTCCCTTCTCTGCTCACGTTTTGGTTCCATTTTCTAAGTAACTCTTTCTTTTAGTGTAAACAAGAAAACTGCTCTGGGGCTTTGTAGTTAAGTATGATACAACATTTCTAACCATTTTATGAGTACATCTTAAAACAAAACCTCAAATATCTCCCTTCCTTCCTCTTCTTTCTCTCCTTTTCATAGTGTACAAGGTGTTAGAATTTTGACATTGACATATTTCTTGAGCACTTCTGTAAGAAACAGTTAAAATACAACATGTTCCTGAATTTTATTTCATTTCTGCTAGTCTGCCACAAGTAAATACAAGCATAACCAACTTAATTCTTGAGACGCTCTGTGGAAGCAATGCTTTAAAACGATGGAATGAGATGAAATGTCTCCCATGTATATGACTTAACTCCAGCATTCAGAAAATCTTAGTGTGCATGAATAGTGTGCTCTATACACACTTATACTTGAGTGGAGCTTATGGAAACCTGTAAGGGACAACTTTCTAGTAGCTGTCAGTTTGAGCAAGAAAAACCGTGACTGTAAGCAATATGCCAAAGATCAGGAAAGCCAGTTGCAAAGATTGGCTGTCAAGGCCACCTGCCACTCATGTAGGAAAACCTTTTAGGTTCAATGCATCTGTGACAGTGTCAAGGATCAGGGTATGGGTAGAAAAAGGGTAAATCTGATATCTGATATTTCACTGGGAGAAAGAGGAGTATTATTTTAAGGTGTGTAAGGGTGAGTCTGTGACCTTTGGGCAGCACTTGTGGGAGGCACACTGTTTTCTGACTTTAGTCAAGTTCTCTAGGGAAGAGGTTTGCAGACTTGAGGGGAATCTGCCAGTTTTTTGAAACCAATTTGTCCCATCATCATGTATAAAAATGTACAGGAGTACATCACTACAGCTGCCTCCTGACCAAGAACCAGAAAGGGAGCTTGCAAATTTAAATAGTGAAGTAGTGGAGAAACTGAGAACGTTTGCCTAATTGTGTAAGGTTCCTCTACTTCAAGTGCCCCTACTGCTGGGGCAACAAGTAAAGAACCTCCATATAGAAGGGGCATCCTGCTCTCTGGGAAGTCAAGTTATGCATGAAACAAGGAAGCATCAGTGTAAGATGAGTCATTGAGGCAATAATTGAATCCAGGAAACAGGAGCCATTAGAGATAAGTCTGAGGGAGAGCTGTTTTAGAGAGACATGTGCAGAAGTGGATTCACTTCTAGGTTTACTTCAGTGTGCTAAGGAGCTTAATTTTTTACGGTTTTATTGGTAGAAAATTACCCTTTAGCTATGAAGAAAAACAAATAAAATGTTCCTATATTTAAGGAAAATACATTAATGAATTTTATACATTTAAACAAACCTTTCATTTAGAATTCTTACAGTTTTACAAGAGTAGTAGAATTTTCCTGTCAATTCCACATCCATTACCCAAGATGAATGCCTCACACTAGTAAGAGGCATCTACCACAACAGGAGTGCCATGGACTCTCTGTCATTAACTAAGGTCTTCATTTTTGTCATATTTTCTTAGTTTCTCAACATTCTTTTTTTCTATTTCAAAATCTGATACAGGATTCTTCATTGGCCTTTGGTTGGTACATCTCTTCTATGACTGCAACAGATTTACAGACATTCCTGTTTTTTTTATACCATTGACAGTTCTGTGTAGCACTAGTTAGGTGTTATGCAGAATATGTTTCCATTGCAAACTGTCCACATTTCTCAAAGTAAGATTGTGGTGAGGAAAAACAATGAGGTCAATGCCATTTGCATAACATGATAACCATGATTTATGCAATAAAATCAGAGTTTTATTCATGACCAGCTGCCTGAGGTTCACCAAGTTTGCAAACTTCAGACTTCCTTGCTATCCCCGTTTTTTTTTTTTTTTTTTTTTTTCTCCTTGGAAAAAAATCGATCTTCACAGTCAATTCCTGCAGAGTTTGAATCTCAAATGTCCCCAAAAGGCCCATATTCATGAAACTTACACACCAGTCTGTACTATTGTTAAATAGTGGAACTTTTAAAGGGTAAAACGCAATGGGAGGAAGATAATTCATTAGTGTCTTGTCCTTTAAGGAGGAACTCCAGTCCCTTCTCCATGCTCAAAATCAGATGATGAGCCATCTAACCACCTTCTCTCATTGTGATGTCCTTTGTCTCTGTAGTCCCACAGCCAATAATACCAAGAAACCATCGACCCAAATCACAAATCAATACAAACTTTTCCATTTTATGAACTGTTTATGGCAGGCTTTTTTTATAGCAGTGAAAAATTTTCCAAGATAAAAGATTAATAGTTGAATGCAGTTCTGAAGAGTACAGAGTGGCAAGCTGAGTTCCTGCTGGATAGAGGAAGAGACAGCTATGGAAATGATATTGTAGTCTGTACTAACCATGCTGCCTTACTGAGTCATTAATCAAACAGTTGTTTTGTCAGCATGTGCTTTTTATTTTGTATTACAAGTCGATCACGTAATTTTCTCAGATTACATTAATTTTAATTTTTGTTATGTCCTGTTTGCTTCATTCACTCTGTTTAGAACTATTTGTTCTTCTAAAAAATAGCCAGTATTAAAAATAAACTAAGATGTGTGTTGATTATGTTTTTTGCTCATGAGTTTTAATTATATGGTCTCAGCCTTGAGAGGGCAATTGCAGATTTTGACCAATATGTACAGCTATGCATATTGGCAAATATTTATATTAAGCTGGAGTTTAAACTGTTGTGCTTAATTCTAACTCACTTTTATCTGGATCCTTCTAACCACCATCTCTCATAACATTGAACTACCAGTTGGAACTTAGACCCTGATTTTATTAGCTGTTCCATTACAGTACACTTGTAAAAAGGTTAGCCTGATCTACTGGTTCTTAAATGTTCTAAAGGTCATGGATGCAAGTCACATAGGTTAACATGTGCAAAACTTAACTTATGTAGTGAGGTTGTTTTACATGTTTATGATATAGTTAAACCTACGTTCTATTCAGGGTACCATTCTTATACAGGTTACTGGTTTTTGTTTTAAATTTGTGTGCCAATATAAATATATCTTTTCAGTGTCAATACACACCCATGTACACACACACACACACACACACACACACACACACAGAAATAGATATAGATGATATAGATATAAATACATATTCATATATAATACAGAATAATTTCTCTAACATTAGAGTCATATGAGCTTTGCCTATTTAACCCATTCCCTACTCAGGCTCATAACAATAGATTTTCTCATCCTCTTTTTATTATACATTTTCCATAGTACAATATAAATGATACAATGAAATAATTGTTGTTTTTCACAATGTTCTTCTTTACTTAGTAGTATGTATCCATCCACATCTCTGTGTATCCTGACAGTTCTTTATTCTTTGGTTGCTGAATACCATCTCAATACAAAAGACTTAATACATTGATGTGTGACTGTTTATTTACTCATTGATATACAGAAGTATATTTTAATTACTTGTTTCCATTTCTTGACAATTATGAAAAAAGTTGTTGTAAACATTCATATTTATTTTATTTTGTTCTCTTTCTGAGATGTATATTTTCAAATATAACAGACAAAGTTGCTTATTTACATGACAAGAGTTTTGGGGGATGGTGTAGCCTTTCTTCCCAAGAGGTTGAACCATTTTGTACCTAGATTGTTCACAAATGGGAAATCCTGTTGCTTCATTTTTGTTTCATGGAGGACTACAAACCAGTGCAGGAGAAGACTTGCTTCATTACAAGAAGAAAAAAATTGTAATAAGCTGTACTTTAAACATGGAAATGAAGCTTTAAGGTTTCAGGATGTCAACTGAGTATATCTGAAAGAAAAGCAGTTTAAATAGAGAGCATCATGTTCCTCTCTATCCTTTCTATCACCCACAGACCCAGAGCACCTGTTCTAATTGATTTTCTTCCTACTCAAAATATTCCTTCCAGAAGGAAAGGGGAGACTCATGAGACTCAAGGGATAAACAGAAGGTCACAAGTATGGGAAAGCAAATTGAAAAGATCTCTAAGGCCCCTCCCCTGAAGTATAAAAAAAATGAATAAATAGCCTCTGTGGAGAGGAGATGGATCAGTCTAACTGCAAAGAGGAGAATTTTAGAACACTGAGCTGCCCAAAACCTGGTCAGAGATTTCCACAATTTCCCGAGTCACATTAGCACTGCTGAGTTATCACCCATATGTGAGTGGGCCTTTGAGTGATGAGGCTCCTTCTGGATCATGCCTGCTCCATATGAATAATCTCTTTCCAATACTTCTGATAGTTACACCAGTAGAAACTTACTGGTTCACCAACTTGGACATTAATGCAATATTACTTCAGTTTATTTTCTGTTCCTTTAATGTAATGAGTAGATGTATGTATATTGTATTTCCCTAGGAAAACCTATCACACAATAAGCTCTCACTACTATGCCAGCTGTAGTTCAATGTTACCTACTTCTGAACAAGGTGTTGACTTCCAGTAGCTACCTATTTTGTCTCTAATGTTTTCTATTCCATTACTGCCCATGATGGTCCACCATGCTTATTCTAAACATTCTTCTTATACAATTCTGACATATAGAACTGATGTTTGAACTTTAAAAATCATTCTGATAGTTTAGCAGAACAGAAAACATTTAGCTACTATGTCTGAAATGTATAAATCCAAAAAATGCAAAAAAAAAAGTACCTCCAAGGAGCTACTTCACCACATCCTTTGCCCAGGAAGTCGTTTATGGATTAGACATTCCTCTTCCCAGCACTCTTGTACCTGCTGGGATGTTATAGTCCCATGTACAATGCTACTCCTTTCTCTGCATCTCTCTCCTTTAGTAGAGGATTGTGACTACCACAAGTACTGAAGATATGCTATATGGAGATTGTTTGCAAAGAAACCAGTAACCACTTGATTCTTTCCTATCACTCTTTGTTTGTTTATTTGCTTATTATGTATTTTATTTTTGAGATTATAAGATAATTGCATCACTCCCCCCTTTCCTTTCCTTTCTCTGAATTCTCTGTATACCTTTTCTTATTTCATATGTATATATATATATATATATATATATATATATATATATATATATATATAACAAATATATATATAAACGAAAACTGCTTAGTCTATTCAATGTTACTTTTATGTATGTTTTTCAGGCTGACTACTTGATAATAGGCAAGTAGTTAGTGTGTTTATCCCTATGGAATTCTACCCTCAGCAGAGTTTATTTTCTGTACTTCTATGTGCAGGACTGAAAGCTTAAACATATCCAGTCATGTTGGTAAGAAATTATGAGTAGAACTCCTACCATTATTAGGAGACACAATCTCACAGCAACCCCCTGACCCTCTGGCTTTTACAATCTTTTTGTGCCCTTTTCTATAATGTTCCCTACCCCTTAGGTTTGGAAGTTGTATTGTAGGTGTCTCCACTGGGACTAGTCGCCTCAAATCAGTATTTAGATTCGCTGTGGTTTTTTTATATGGTCTTTGTCTGTTGTAAAGTGGCTTAATTGATGGTGGTGGGGTGAGCACTATACTTGCCTGTGGGCATAAGAACAGAATTAGGGATTATGCTACATTAGTAAAGTGGCAACTGTAGATTCTCCTCCAAGATCACTATCTCTGTGTAGATGATTAAATTTCCAGTATGTGGCATGGTTTCCCCATTGTTGAATGTATCTTAAGTTGGTTATCAAAGTTATGTGTGCCATTTCTGCACCCAACGGCTGTCATACCATGCTAGTGTATCTGTACCATAGCTGAATAGAGTTGTTTACTTTCCACCTGTAGAAGCTTTTATGGTAATTTGCTACCATGAAAGCCAAACCTCCTGGAGGAGGAATGTACCATCCTGTTAATTTTCTGTGAACTCATTGGTGTGAAGAAATGCATGTATTTGTTTTCAAAGCAAAATGTCTCTCTCTGTCTGTCTGCCAATTTCTGTCTCTCTCTTGCTCTCTCTCTCTCTCTGTATGTACATGTGTGCATGTCTTATTTTTAAAGTGTAAAAAAAATAAATAAAAAAAGATTAACTGAACTAACTTTTATTTCAAAATCAAATGTATAGTAATACTATAATTTTATCCCATAAATAAGAAAGTATTCATCTTGTTCTAAATTATTCATAATTTATGATGATAGGTGACTTTAAATAGTAATATGAACTTCATTTTTTTATATTTTTGGAATTCAAATTAATGTGAATTTTCAGGATCAAAATTATCCTTAAAATTATCCTTAAAAATGTGTAAATGTATAAAATAAAAAATCAAATATTTTTCTAAAATTGGCTTATAACATTTGCTGTGAAAATTAAAATATAAAGGACCAATGATAAAAGCTATTTACATATAAGAAAAGACATGAGATTTGAGAGCAAACATACTTTTAGCCAGAACTGCTTATCATATAAATCAATTATTATTAAGATCTATAGCTAAGAGAACCTCTGTTCAACTCCACAGATAAATCTGTGCCCTCTGCTGTATTTATCTTTCATAACTTAAATCTTGAAAGTTTTCTTAGAAGCCTGTGAGATCAATCTCACTGTGACTATTACCCTGAATATGAAGTAAAATGTGTAATTGATTTTTTTTTAAAAGAATGTGTAATAGAAAGCTTGTCCAAGGAGTCAGGGTCTCCCTCCTATTATCCAGTTGCACCCCTTTGTAGCAGGTCACTTGCTGTGGTCTCTGTATCTTTTCTGCCCCTGTTCCTAGCAACCTATGCAGATCCTGGTGGTACACCCAACATTCCTTCCTGCTATGGAAAATCTCAGTTCAACCTTCAAGAAAATCCTCACTCCTTAGTGTCAGCTCCCAATACAAAGTAACACTTTCTATCAGGAACCTCCAGTAGCCATACATGGCAGTATCTCATTAACATTTCCTACCAGACAAACCCCAGCCACCACCCTTTCCTAAGAACCAGAGAGAGGCAGGGCAGTGGTGACGCATGCCTTTAATCCCAGCACTTGGGAGGCAGAGGCAGGTGGATTTCTGAGTTCGAGGCTAGCCTGGTCTACAGAGTGAGTTCCAGGACAGCCAGGGCTATACAGAGAAACCCTGTCTCGAAAAACCAAAAATAAAAAATAAAAAAATAAAAAGAACCAGAGAGGGCACTAGAGAACAAGGAACAAAGCCCCTACCTAAAAAGGCAACAGCTCGTACCTGAACCTAGAATTAAAACCATTCAAAACCCAGATGCTTAGCTACCAGCTTAAAAACACAATTAATAACCACCAGGAAAATTGTGTTTCCCTTACCATCTAACAGCGCTATTATCGTAGACCCTGATAAATGCAATACAGCTGAATTACAAGACAAAATAGCTAGTATTAATATGTTTAACATCCTTAAAAAATATAATAAATCCATAATGAGATCACAGAAACACAAATGGTGCAAAAAAATGAATAAAACAGTTTAAGACATGAAAGTGGAAATTGAATCAATAAAGGAAGTCCAAATCAAGAAAAAATTCAAAATGAAAAATTTAAGAAGTAAAACATGAACCACAGAAGCAAGAGTCACAAACAGAATACAAGAGAAGGAAGAGAGAATCTTGAGCATTGTAGGTAAGATAGGACTGGATAAGTCTAGGAAAATACTAAATTTAAAACATCCAGACACAAAATATCAAAGAAACTTAGATTTGAAGGCCAAATCTAAGAATAACAGGAGTAGGGGAGGAAGAAGTAACATAGGTCAAAAATACAGAAAATGTTTTCGACAAAACCATAGAAGAAAATTTTCCCAACCTAAATAATGAAGTGCCTATCAAGGTACAAGGCTCCTTGTAACTACACATTATAACAAGGATAGAAAACAGCAAATATACTGGACAAAAAATGCAAATTTCCCACTTCACATAATAATTAAAACATTACCTATACAAAAGAAAACAAAAAACATAATTTCAAAATCTTCAAGGGAAAAAAATCAAATAACATGTAAAGGCAGACCTATGAGAATTATACTTGATTTGCCAATGGAGATTCTAAAACCAGAAGGGTTCAGAGAGATGTTCTACAAATTCGAAGAGACTATGGATGCCAGACCAGAACGCTATAGTCAACAATACCATATGTTTTCAATCACAATAAATGAAGAAAAAAGATATTATGCAATAAAACGAAATTTAAGGTGAATGTATCTGCAAATACAGCTAAACAAAATGTGCTACAAAGAAAACTTTAATCTGAAGAGATTAGCAACACCCAAGAAAACACAAGGAATAAATAATATCAGATTGGAAGGTTGCAGGAGTGTGGAAGAAAGAAAAACTACCACAAGAAAATAAGAAAATATTGGGAATCAAACCGGTTATTGGTAACTCTAAACATTAGTAATCTCAGTTTCCCAATGTAAAGACAGACTAAAAGATGGATTTGAAAGGGGATCAATCCTTCTGTTAGATACCATCTTGTAGTAAAAGTATGAAAAAAGATACTAAGTATCTTTTATGTCTAAGTAAATGGTCCCAAGAAGCAAGCTGTTATAGCAGTTTTAAATATGACAGAATAGACATCAAACCAAAACTAACAAGAAGAGATTGGGAAGGGTACTCCACTATCATAAAAGGAAAAAGCCACCAGGAGGATACACCATTCCAAACATCTATGCACCAAACACAAGAGCAAACAGGTTCATAAAACAAACACTTACATAGCTTAAATCTCATACTGACCATCAGAGTGATGATGGGTATAGTCATAAGAAGAATGGTAATGGTAAACTCATATATTTGAATGCATAGTCACTAGAATGTGGAAATATTTGGTAGGATTACAAGGATTAGGCAGTATGGCCTTGTTGGTGGAAATGTGTCACTAAGGGTGGGTTTTGAGGTTTCTAACATCCATGCAAAGCTCAGTCTCTCTCTCTCTCTCTCTCTCTCTCTCTCTCTCTCTCTCTCTCTCTCTCTCTCTCTCACTTTCTCTCTCTTTCTCTCTTTCTTTCTTTCTTTCTTTTTTTCATGTACCACATCTGGCTATTGTTGCCAGAACACAAGAGACACTGGGTAGGAAAAAGAGAAAACATGGTCATACAATGTTGACTTCCATTACCATTGGATAGAAGTATACTTTTTACTAAAATTTAGGCAAGGCTATATTTGCTATACTGGTTAAAAGTCACACACAAAAGAATACATTCTCAATTAATTCTTTTATATTTAAAACAACTTTGTGAACACGTTTAATTTCTTTTAGGTGGCAATGGCAGAGAAATCAAAACATATTTTCATCACTTGGGAATAGCTTGCTTTATCATGAGAACTATGTTTGCTATTTTTCAGTGTAGAAATCAGTTGAAACTGATTCAAAATGGCTAACAATTATCTATGTCTTTACATTTTAAAGGAATGACTAGGATACAAACAAATAGAAAGATTAATGTACAGTATAGCATGAACTGTCCCAAAGATCCCTTTCTTCAGTTGTCTCCTTATTTTATTCCTTGACTATTGGGTTGTGAGCTGATTTGCTTTACCTATTTAAAATTGGCATCAGGTTTTATATAAATTAGATTTGTATAGACAAACAAAAGTTTTAATAACTACATTAACAAAAAATTATAAATATGATTTTAGAATCTCTATTAGATTATTACTGCACTAATTTGAAAGCTTGATTTTAAAAATGTAAAATCAGATTAATACAGCTCCATAATAAAAACTTAATTCATAAATATATAATATAGTTTCAGTAAAATATTTAATATTTGATAGACCAGTAGTGACTGTTTAATTGATTATACACAAGGTCTGACAGGGTCCATGCTACAAAAGTTTGAATCATTTCAAATAAACTCAGTCTATGTACAGAACTTGAAAATGTTAAAAAAAAATTCAAGACACCAGTAAAACTGCTTACTTTATCATGATAAATAGCTATGTCACATCCTGTCATAACCTTAAAGGGTTGGTAGCTGCAAAGAAATGTATCATTTTTATCCCCTTTATATTAGACTTGACATTTGAGAAGTAGCAAATATATCTTTCATGTGAAAACTATGATGGCAAAGATTTTCCATCATGAAATGAGTGTGATGTTGACACTGCTATTTCTTTTGAAAGAACGAATGCCATCTGTTTGTTTGGATGCAGCAAATGTTAAGATGCTATGAGAAAAGTCACAGAAGCAACTGACAAATGGCTAGACTATGTCTTCACAGCCAATTGCAGAGTAGATTTGAAATCAGAGGTATTGTAGCACGGAAGTATACAGATGAAAACTCAAGAATACTGAAGTTAAATAATTCCTTCTCGTCAAGAAAATAACAAAAACAAGAATAAAATAATTGGACTTTTTCATTCTCTAGGAGACTCTTAGAGGGACACAGAAGTGTCTGAGATAGAGCATGGACTACAGTTAGATATGTGCACCATTCTTTCTTGACCCATGCTTTGTGATAGTTGTCTTTGCTTACCTCAATGTTTCAGGCATGTCACTGGGTGCTAAATTACTATCCTTGCCATCCAACAGCAAAATCCAATTTATTATTAAGACATTCAGTCTGAGAATTCCATGGAATCTCAATTAAATAGATGCCATGGTGAGTGAATCCAAGCAGAAGAAAATCCATGGAATAAAAAAAAAAAAAAAAAAAAACAAAGAAAGAATAATGTTAGGATCAAATTAATTATGATTGAATGAATTTAGTTCATAAACTCATGTCCTTAAAAAATTCACCTTATATGTTACTGCTGTTGACACTGTATATGCCATTGTTATCTTATTTTATATTTATAAGACTATCATTTAATTTTATAGTTATAAATGTCATTCATTTATAATATAGATAATTTTGTACCTACATATATCAAAACAAGATAAAGTTTATCAGAATTCTTGCTTCATGAAAAAGTTTTTGATAATTTTAGCAGGACTAATATTCAGAATTAAATTTCAATACAAAAATAGTGACATGTTAATTAAGCTCAATTTCACAAGCATTCTTAGAAGCTTGTTTTATCAGAAAGAGGTCAACCATAATATGGCTCTTTGTCTTATTAATTGAGCAAATGTGAATTTCATCCTATTCCTTGTCAGGGAACACAGACTTTGAGGAGTATCATCAATGAAGCCTAACGATGTTGGAATCTTAAAATATACCTTTTACAGAACCTTTGTCTACACTGATATCAAACTATCTATAGTAAGTTTTCTATTTTGTTGATTCTGTGTTTTTTGGAAACCTTATGGTCTTGGAGGTTATGGAAACAGTGACTAACAGGTTTGTTCCTTTTGTATTCCCATTACTTTAAATATTTCCTCACAAACTCCCTACTATGTTCACTTACCTACAACTCGTATGTTATTCTTTATTTATGATCCATTGTCTACATTTTGCCCTTCTAATAAATGCCATCCATATCCTCTGCTTTGACATGCTATTGATAGAGTTGAATCATTTTAACTAGTTCAACAAATACATGGATTACTTAGCTCTCTACCTAAAAGGATTACAAATACCAACTCATCAACAAGCTTCTGGTATTACAAGATGTTTGATCTGTTCTCAGAAAAATTTCCCAAATCTTTATTTGAAAAGGTTAACAGTTCTGTTGACACGACTGTGGTGCATAGGAATATGGTTTTCATAAGTGATATATAGAAAACTGGTGTAGTCTAGAGAAAATGTGCCAAACAGAATACATTATCTATTCAAGGTTATTTCTTAATGAAATAATGTTAGCCCTGATGTTTTCATGGATAAACTCAATTTTCTGTCTTCAGAGAACTTTTTATTCCCATCAGATTTATTACCTATAAGTTTCTCTTATTGAATGTGTTACCAGGACACTGCAAAGTCACACACCCTCCCTTTTTCTTTCTGTGATATTACTAAAGAATTCAATTAACTATGTTGATAATACACTAAAACATATATCCCACAGACTGAGTCTTTGGAATTGTTCCACAGGAAAAACACCTTTGTGTGCCTCTCTTAAACTACTGTTATTCAATGGTAGAAGGTATTTATATGCCTTCTGGGAGAACAGTTTTTTTTTCCCATTTTTTTTATTAGATATTTTAATTATTTACATTTCAAATGCTATCATGAAAGTTCCCTATACCCTCCCCCCCAACCCTGCTCCCCTACCCACCATTCCCACTTCTTGGCCCTGGCATTCCCCTGTGCTGGGTCATAGAAAGTTTGCAAGACCAAGGGGACTCTCTTCCCAATGATGGCCAACTAGGTCATGTTCTGCTACATATGCAGCTAGAGACACAAGCTCAGGGGGTACTGGTTAGTTCATATTGTTGTTCCACCTACAGGGTAGCAGCCCCCTTCAGCTCCTTGGGTACTTTCTCTAGCTTCTCCACTGGGGACCCTGTGTTCCATCCAATAGCTGACTGTGAACATCCACTTCTGTGTTTGCCAGGCAGTGGCATAGCCTCACAAGAGGCCACTATATCAGGGTCCCTTCAGCAGAATCTTGCTGGCATGTCCAATAGTATCTGGGTTTGGTAGCTGATGATGGGATGGATTTAGTGTATTCCTTTTTGTAATATTTCTCTTCAGTAATTACAATTGTATAGCTGTTTATATCTGGAGATTTAGTTGCTAAATCCTTTTTCCACAATTTCTAACAGAGTATCAAGAAATTAGAGCACTTACCATAGTTTGATATCACTATAGACAAAGGTTCTTTAAAAGAAGTTTTCAAAGATTCCATACAACTTTAGAGTAAATATACTGATGGACACCAAAGAATGAAAGTGTATTCATACATGGTACATAGACATGTTTGTGTAAATATGTAGGTATATACTTGTGATTAATATCTCTGTAATACAATATATACTTAGTAGTTGTGTAGTTGATATATGATAAGGTTTTAAAATGGGTCAAAGAACCATTGGTGTTTGTGTGTGTCTCTCTCTGTGTGTGTGTGTGTGTGTGTGTGTGTTTGTATGTGTGTGTGTGTGTAGCTTGTATGAATATGATTTGCATGAGCTACATGAGTTTCAACTTCACAAGAATAAAGTTAAGTGTATTTCTATTCTAAAAGTTTGCTGTGAAATTTTGTCTACTAGAAATGACAATGAAGTTATACCGATGAGAATTTACCAGTATGTCTAACTAAGTAAGAACTAAACAATGACAATATCAATAGACATGCTAACACTGAGGGGAGAAATCTCATTTCAAACCCAAGAGCTACAGGCAACTAATGACTTCTAAAAGACAGAATGAGCCTATCTCAGAAATGGAATCCCTAGTTGATTTATAAGGCGGTCAACCCTGAAAACAAATACACACGAAATAAAAATGGACTCAGGAGGATATATATGTGATCTGTCTGTCTGTCTGTCTGTCTGTCTGTCTGTCTATCTATCTATCTATCTATCTATCTATCTATCTATCTATCTATCTATCTAGTCACAATAATAATCAAAGAAAAAAAAGGCCATCAATTTAAGAAGTAGAGGAATATAAACATATATGGGAGAAGTTGAGGGAGTGGAGATAAATATTCTATCTAAAAAAGTTATTTGCAGTGTTGAAAACAGAATGTCCTGGAGAGGTTATTGTTTCATTTCTTAAGCTTAACTTGGTATTAAAAATTATATTTTGCTGATCATATAGATTATAGATAAGTCAGATTATTGCAAACTTTAGAATTCAGAAAATAAAATATCTGACAGACGTATTACCTCTTGTGAATATAATAAAACATCATGTTACCATAATAAAACAACTTAACATTTTATCATCTGTTCTTCAATTTGATTTGAAGGTATTTTGTTGAAAATGTTTTGTGTCTATGTTCATTGAGGAACTGTGTAGATAATTTTATTGCTCCATTATGTCCTTATGTGGTTTGGGTTTCCTTATCACACTGGATTTAGCAAAATCATTTTTTCTTTTTTATGGATTGTTTTATTTATTAACATGCCAAATTTTGTCCTGTTCCCAGTCTCCCATCTGCAAGCCCCCATCCCAGCCCCCTCCACAATGCCTCTAAGAGAGTACTCCCGACACACCTACCTACCACAGACTCCTGCCTCACCCCTCTAGCATCCCCCATCTCTGGGGTAACAAGACTCCCCAGAACCAAGCAACTTTTCTCGCATTGATGCCAGATAAGGCAATCCTCTGTTACATATGTAGTGGAAGCAATGGACTCGACCATGCATACTCTTTAGTTGGCGGTTTAGTCCCTGTGAGTTCTGAGGGGTCTGGTTATTTGATATTTTTGTTCTTTCTATGGGGTTGTATTCTCCTTCAGCTCCTCAGTCCTTCCCTAAATCTTCCATTGGGATCCCGGGGCTCATACAAATTGTTTGCTATGCGTGACTGCATCTGTTTTAATAAGGTGCTAGCAAAGCCTCTCAGAACACAGCCATACCAGACTCCTATCTCCAAACACTTCTTGGCATTAGCAATAGTATAGGGGTTTGATTCTTGTAGATAGGATGGATCCCAGGCTATGGGCAGTCTCTGCATAACCTTTCCTTCAGGTTGATCCATGTGTACTCTTTGTTTAGTGGTTTAGTCTCTGGGAGATCTGTGGGTTCTGGTCAGTTGAAATTGTTATTCTTCCTAAGGGGTAGCAAGCCCCTTCAGCTCCTTCAGTCCTTTCTCTACCTCCTCCAGTAGCGACGTCATGCTAAGTCCAATGGTTGGCTGTGAACATCCACTTCTGTATTTGTTAAGCTCTGGCAGAGCCTCTCGGTTGTAGACAGCTATATTAGGTTCCTGTCAGCAAACACTTCTTGACATCCACAATAGAGTCTGGGTTTGGAAACTGTGAATGAGACAGATCTCTAGGTGGGGTTGTCTCTGGATGGCCTTTCCTTCACTCTCTACTCGACCCTTTGTCTCTGTATCTCCTCATGTGGGTATTTTGTTTCCCTTCTAAGAAGGACCAAAGTATCCACACTTTGGTCTTCCTTCTTCTTGAGCTTCATGTGGTCTGTGAATTGTACCTTGGGTATGCCAAGCTCTTGGGCAAATATCCACTTATCAGTGAATGCATGCCATGTGTGGATTTTTATCATTGGGTTATCTCAATCTGGATGATATTATCTAGTTCCATCCATTTGCCAAAGCATTTCATGAAGTCATTGTTTTTAATACCTGAGTAGTAATCCTCTGTGTAAATGTACCACATTTTTTTAAAATCCATTCATCTGTTGAAGGACATCTGGGTTCCTTACAGTTTCTTTGTGTGCATTAGTGTATACTGTGCATGTGTTTAAAATTATAACATCTCTTTAATTGGTTGTTCTTGTAATACTTATGAAACTACCTTCATCAGTTCTCAGTTTTCTTGATCCAAAGTATTTTTTTTTAACATTTAAACAGTGACATTTTCTTGAAATATCACTTTCAATTATGTCACCTTAAGTTTGTGTCTGTCTTTGGTGAAGGTGTGGTCTGCAAATACATGGATTTGTTTACTAATGCAACAGGCTAATCTGTTTCTTCTTAGGGATAATTGAGACCATTAATATTCAGACTCACTATTGAAAGCTGGGTATTGATTCCTGTCACTGGATTGATTTTTGTCTTGCTTTGTATTTTCTATTTCCTCACTCATGTAACTGCTGTCCTGGCATGCTTTGTTTTTTCCTGTACTATTTCCTCACCTGTGTAACTGTTGCCCTAGCATGCTTTGTTCTTTCCTGTACTATTTCCTCACTTGTGTAACTGCTGTTCTAGCATGCTTTATTCTTTCCTGTACTATTTCCTCACTTAAGTAACTGCTGTCCAAGATTGTTTTACTCTTTCCTGTACCGTTTTCTCACTTGTGCAACTGCTGTCCTACCATGCTTTTGTCTTTCCTGTTCTATTTCCTCACTTGTGAAACTGCTGTCTGAGCATACTTTATTCTTTCCTGTACTATTTCCTCATTAGTTTTGCTTCTGTCCTAGAATGCTTTATTCTTTTCTGTTCTATTCCCTCATTCATGTAACTGCAGCTCTAGCATGCTTTCTACTTTTCTATTCTATTCTCTCACTTATATATCTGCTGCCCTAGCATGCTTTATTCTTTCTTGTTCTATTTCCTCACTTTTGTAACGACTGCACTAACATGCTCTATTCTTCCTTGTTCTATTTTCTCACTCATGTAACTGCTGCCCTAGAATGCTTTATTATTTCCTGTACTTTGGTAGAATGAAATGTCAAAAAAATCATTTACCTGGATTAAGTTATCTTGATCCATGAGATGTAGAGACTGTGTTTTTACTGACATAAATACATAAGCATTTATCTAGAGAACTCCATATCCTATCATAAGGATATTTGTACTGCTGCATTTATTGCAGCTTTAATTACTATAGTAAAGATTTAGGACCAACTTAGTTTTTCAAGAACAGGTAAACATATAATAAAAAGTGCTAATATTTTATGGATATACAGATTAGATAGATAGATAGATAGATAGATAGATAGATAGATAGATAGATAGATAGATAGACAGACAGATAGATATACAGAGAGATAGATGATAGATTTTTTAGGGAAATGGGTAAACTTTGAATGTATAATTAAGCAAAATCACATAATTTCTGAAAGAAAAAAAGCTACATTTTTCTTTGATGTGCAGAATCTAGCCAGTACTACATGATAACAAATATATAACTGGGAATACTATAATGTGAAGAAAACAGATCAAGAAAGACTAAATATACGAGGATAAGAGGCTACTGAATTTAGGCAATAGATACTGGAAATTAAAGAGGATGCAAAGATAATAATTTCCTAGTTCTAATCATTTCATGGATTTTTTGATGTGGGTGGTGTATAATTTCTGAAAGTATATTTGATAATGAAAGTGTAAAATTCAAGATGAAGCTCCACAGTTTCCATTAAGAATTTCTATTATAAATGTATAGAAATTCCTTGCATTATGTAGATTTTGAATTTGATATTGTTAGTGTATGATAGTAGTTTTTTTAGCAAGTTTTTTCAATAGATATAAATAGTGTATTTTTAAATGAAAATAAATGCTACTGACTACTGACTGCCATGAAGGACAAAAGGAACTTTACAAACACTGCTGGTAGGAATATAACTAGTATGGGAATTAGAATGAATGTTTCACTAAAAACTAAAAACAGAATACTGTACAACCCAAGTATACCACTCTTGAATTCATACCCAAAGAAAACCATGTCAACACAATGCACATATACTTACTTTTGAGTGTGATTGTACCAAGAGTCATTAGAGCTGTGTTATATAATGAACTTACAGTGTTCAATATCAGAGAAGCAATGAAGAAAATGTGTATTCACAGAGTGAATTTTTTTCAGTGGGACAAACAAAGTTATGTCCGATAGAGGAAAATGGATAAAACATATGGTGAAATAAGTTAGTATTAGTAAAACAAGTCAGGCTCAGAAAGACAAACAACATATGTATTCCTTCATTTGTAGCACATACATGTTCTGTATATATACTATTTATAATATAAAACTATACACTATATTAAAATCTAATACATCAAAATATGTGTACATGACATGAAAATAGAAATGAAACCATGGAAACTAAGATGATAGTGGAAGTCTGAATTGTGGGAGATTGGGGTAATATGGGAAAAATAGTCTCAAAATTCATTGTATGCTTGAATGAAAACGCTGCTATATGTTTCAGTGCCATGGATGTGCACTAAAACAAACTAAAAATAGCATATAAAACAGCAAATCTAGAGCAAGTATAATGCAGAGTTACAGGGGTCCATCAATGCCTAACGACATTCATTTTAATAAGTGTGAGCCAGTGTGGCAATGGAGTCCATCAATGCCTAATGTCATTCATTTTAATAAGTGTGAGCCAGTGTGGCAATGGAGAGCCTACAGGGAGTTTTCATGTGGAGTGAGCCATGTCCTTCAGGAGAACTGAGATTCCTATCAAAGTAACACATATAGAAATAATCTCACCCAGTGATGTCTGGAAGACTCATCCATCTCAGCCTTTACCTGGAATGAAGAAGAGTGAATGATCACCTGTGAAAAATAAGGCTGCTATTCATGCCTTGTCAGAGTATGCAGAGCATGTATATGATGCTTGCATGTTTTTAACAGAGAGTAAAACAAAAGACAATCAAAATAAACTTTTCAGTGTAAACTCTTTCCAAGTTAGCATTTCCATGTGTGAATTAATGAAAAACTAAAATGCACACTTTCTTAAACCATTGTACAAAGTATTACAACAGAAAACATATGGAATATATTAATTCAGCCAATATACAAGATATAAAAACAGTTGTGACACTTAGCAGGAGCTGTAAAGTTAGCCTTTAAAAAATAAGCAAATTTTGAAGTTATGAGATGCTGAACAATACACAAACTTTTTATACTTTAAAACTGAGAAAGAATATATAAACCTTATCAGTGAGCAATAGTTTGAGATGTCTCAAAAAATGAACAGTCACAAAAAAGAAATGCATCTGAAAAAGGACATAAAAGAATTGATATCTTCCAAATAAAGCTGTGTTTTAAAAATGTCTCGGGCTTTTCTGAAATCTGGCTTATAGCAAGGAGAGCTGTCCAGTGTAAAGCTTAAGGGGTGGATGATGTTGCCACTAATGATATGGCAAGAAAAGGGAAAGATTTCTTAAACCTTGTTTGATTATTAGTGTTTTTTTTTTTCCTTTCTATTGAATTGGGCTTAGAGGTCTCAATATGCTAGCACAGTCCAAATGAAGGCCATAGTGAAGAATCATATTAGTCAGCATGGAATGGCATGCTAAAGGAAGAAAGCAGGGAAGAAAAAAACAAGCAGAAGAGAAGGAGGCAAAACCACCCTAGGTCAACAGAACTTGATGTCTCCGTTCTGAGGGGCTAAATTTTGGGAACGTTCTTTTCCTCCCAGAGCTAAAGGCAAAATGCTGCCATAGCAGTTACAAAGAGACAGGAGTCTTACCAGGAGATTGAGCACAGAAGACAGAGATATGCTGGTGCCAGTGTGCCAGCCCAGTTGGTGCATTTTTTCAATTTTCCACGAATACTTACTGGTCTATGTGTTTATTAAAAAATTGTATTTGGGTACTATGCATATAAAAGAGTTTTTAACATCCAAAAATATATAGGTGATAACATTAAAGAAATAAATATTTTATCATATTTTCCATTTCAAAGTACTAACAGCATTTATCTGTCAAATAACTGAAACTGCAAGTGTTCAAATAATATACCCCCATATTTGATTCAGCAAGAAATGAAATTGCCTTCTATAAGATCACAAAACTACACATATTCATTACACGTATTCATTATGTACTCTATACTAAATTTGATTACAAATTATATAGTTCCTTGAAAACAGCATTTGTATTAACAAATAGAAATGTGAAGAGGCAATTCTTTGTTATGTTATTCATTTATAGGAACTTCAGTATTTAAGTAGAAAGCAACTAAGAACACAAATGTTTAAGATATAAAATTTTTAAAAATGAGATTGTTTCCATAGGAGGAAACTTCATGTCTACTACTAGAGAACTGCTCAAAAGCTGAGAGCTATACAGTCACAGAATAGAACCTGCTTTGTTATTCTGCTAAGTGGTCACATTGTTGAGTTGTTTGTGCATGTATTGTAGACTTGAGATGGTTTCAACACCAATCAGAAAAGCTTTGTTTGCCCTAGGATGAAGTGAATAGAGAGATACATAACTGGTTAAATTGCCAAGAATAAGAAACAGTGCTCAGCCCAACAGA
>NC_034602.1:16485318-16489398 GCF_900095145.1 Mus pahari
CCAACTACAGGGTTGCATCCCCTTTCAGCTCCTTGGGTACTTTCTCTAGCTACTCTACTGGGAGCCCTGTGTTCCATCCAATAGCTGACTGTGAGCATCCACTTCTGTGTTTGCTAGGCACTGGCATAGCCTCACAAGAACTCACTATATCAGGGTCCCTTCAGCAAAATCTTGCTGGTATATGCAATAGTGTCTGGGTTTGGTGATTGATTATGGGATGGATCCCCAGATGAGGTAGTCTCTGAATAGCCCAAATTGGGTACTCTTGTTTCAATTGCTAGATATATTGTTTAAGAGTGATTAAAAAGCATGACAGAAAAACACTTGAGTAAAGAAGTAATGACTGGGCAAGCCTAAGAATAAGTAGCACTCTCTCAGATCAGTGAAAAGATCTGGCTCAATGCAGTTAATAGCTGTCTCTTCTCTATTCAGCCCTTTCCTAAAAGATGAAGCTCATCTTCATGACCCACTTTCTAGACCAATATAAGTGTCACACGCATCTATCTCATCTGTCTTAGACTTGTTTACCACTCAGCCTCAATGCTAGTTCAGCATATTCAAAACTCTCAGGGATAAAGACATCTTGGAGCCATGTGCTGCCAAAATTAAAGTATACAGCCCCAAAAATCAGTGATCTAGAAAAAAATGGGGTTACTTTATATGAAATTCTTAGACAATCCACAGGTTTTTTTTTTACTTTCCAGAGTAATTATCTAAACAGAAACATCACACTATTGGATATATGTGCTGTAATGTGTTCCTGCTTAAAATTATGATTACCTGGCATAATAGTTTATAGTACACAGACCCTGAAACCAGTATCACATAAACAAATTTTGCCTCATTGCATTTTAATTGACCAGAAGACTAATTAATAAGGACACTAAGCTATTTCTTGTTCATAATTTTTGGTTATTCCTTGAAGCTATCAAATCTGAAAGTGAAACCACTTTGTAATGGTCATTCATAAACCATGCATTCTGTCAAGTTTTACAGATCATGTTTTCAGGATCAGCAGAGAGAGTCTACTAAGCCACAGTTTATTCATGTCAATCAATGTTACTCTACCCTGATATTTACACTAACCCTAACCTTATCCCGATCTGGATCAATCCCAAATACTAATTCCCAGCTAATTCCCTCTAGTCTTTCTGTTTGTGTAGAGAAACACATCAACCTTCAGAAATGTGCCCTTATACATGTCATTAGACCATTTCCTATTGCATATTTAATTTCCCAATCTCCACCATATAAAGCATTTCTTTTTGAAGATGTTACTCTGATATCAATAATTCCTTACATGAAAAATTACAATACAATACCTTGAAGAAAAATGTGGATAACCTAGTTAGTTAATAAAGACAGTAGTTTCCAACATATTCTAAGAGGACTTTATATAGATAATTTCAAATGAGTAACTTCCCATATAGCCAAAATTCAGAACTGCAGTCTCTAGTTGGATGTCTACTACAGAAAGCCAGAGAATGTATTGAAAATTCGAATGGTTGTTCTAAGAACTAAAACTTAGAAATAAAAATTTGGGCCTCCATTATAACCAAGACTTCCTTGAAAGTATGAGAAATGTTTAATTTTGTGTTTTATGTAAATTTGCTGACATCTGTAAATGAGAATTCATCTTCTCAATAACATCTGAGACATTGCCTGTTGCACCAAAGAATATGTGCAGTTATTTTCTGAGTAGTGAACTAGTAGCCAAAACCTCACTGCAGGAAATGACAATAGATTATGAGTTGGCAGATTATAGTTTATAGTGGTGATCAACAGGACACTAGGAAAACACAGTAACCTGCTACAACAACCACAAAGGTTCAGTAATGCAGGAGCATACAAAGAGATGAGGTGTACCTTGCCACCTGATAAAACAAACTTAACCCAACTGTTATTGAAAAAGTAACAACTAATATGTCAAGGAAGTTGCTTCTGGTAAACAAAAAGTGCTGGCCTACCATCCTCACCTTCCTTGCTAGAACCAGTAACTACATGGAATGATACATTTGGACTCCTTATTGTCACACTGAGTATAAGAACAGTTTTGAAAGGTCAATAGAAACACAAAAGTTTTACCCATTCAACAGAAGGACTGAGAAGATTTATTTTTGAAATCTACTCTTTTTAGCATTTTGTCCTTTCACATAGTTCACACACTGTAATGAAAAATAGAGCATGCTTGTTGCCTGGGCACACAGTCTCCTTAACAGTTGCACAGTTTAACTTTCATGGCTGGAGAAACCATTGAGCATGCCTGGGTGGCAAAACCTTTGAAAGCATTGACTGACTTGCTCACATTACCTCTTATTATACAGGATAAATATCCCCATCCCTGTACCAAGATTCAGCAACATCCTTCCTTCTTTGACATACTTTTCTTGAGAAGTGGTTGTTTTAATAATTTGGATTGGTGTAGACAGCCTATTTTAGAGTTGATCTCCATTGAATAACCTTTCTATGTAAATGAATGCAGTGACTGTTTGTATGTTTCTTTATTAAAGGTTTCCTTTAAAACCTAAAGCATTCTACTAACTTTCAAGGACAATGTCTATAGGATAAATATATGATGAGACTAGATTTTCCATAATTCATTATGCATTTATAAGTGTCACTGTGTTGCTGGTAATTAATTTATCTTACATACATTTGAAAAAATAACCTAATAAAGTCATATCAAATGAGTAGTGCAGTTCACAGAAGAGGATTTATGTTGGTAATGCCATGCAAATCCCTAAGCTTTGAAAGGCAGCTATCATGAACACTGCATATTTGAATCACCAAATTATTCAGGCTGTGATACAAAGTTGTATGTATCAACCATAAAACTATAGCCAACACCATCCTACTTGAGCTGAAGTTTTACAATAAATCTGAGAGAGGACAGTCACTGTGCTTGAGTAAAGTAAAAGTGGACAACATGTAAAAAAAATTCTTAGAATTTTGCAATTTCATGGGAAGTCGGTTATGCAGTAGATGGTATTTATTATGAGCATATATTGTGGTAATCACAATTTTCAACATTTGATAAGTTACTAACTTGTTTAAATTCCACAACAGCTGTATAACCTGAGGACTACTTTATCAGCAGCCCTTAGTCAGGAAAGAAACAATATTCAGATTACGGTTATAGTTTACTCAGTCTAATGAGTGATGGAGCATAGCGACCTGAGTTGCCTAATGACTGAGCTCTTTTTCTATACAACTATTTCCTCTGCTGCTTTCCCTTAGAATATTTTGTTTAGAACTCCTAGGCCTGCCTGCCTACCAGTAGGGTTTCCCTTTAGAATAAAAGAGGAAAACTTTCCCTGCTGAACTGTGTGGGGCAAAGGAATAGTTAATAGTTTGTTATTCCTGTTGTACATTTTTTAAAATTTTTTATTAGATATTTTCTTTATTTACATTTCAAATACTATCCCAAAAGTTCCCTATACCCTCCCCCTGCCCCTGCTTGCCTACCTACCCACTCCTACTTCTTGGCCCTGGCCTTCCCCTGTGCTGGGTCATATAACGTTTGCAAGACTGAGGGGCCTCTCTTCCCAATGATGGCCGATTAGGCCATCTTCTGCTACATATGCAGGTTCCTCAGAAAATTGGACATAGTACTACCGGAGGATCCAGCAATACCTCTTCTGGGCATTTACCCAGAAGATCTTCCAACTAGTAATAAGGACACATGCTCCACTAGGTCTTAGTTTTCCCACCTAAGGGTATCTAATTTCAATCAATTAAATTGATTTCTCAAATAAATGTCTTTCCAAACTTTATTTCCTCTTTCTATATATTTTTGCCTTATTAAAGGTTAGACTGAGGATCCAGCAATACCACTCCTGGACATATATCCTGAAGATGTTCCAACTGGCAATAAGGACACATGCTCTACTATGTTCATAGCAGTCTTATTTATATTAGCCAGAAGCTGGAAATAACGCAGATGTTCCTCAACAGAGGAATGGATACAGAAAATGTGGTACATTTACACAATGGAGTACTACTCAGCTATTAAAAACAATGAATTTATGAAATTCTTAGACAAGTGGACGACAGATCTGGAGATATCATCCTGAGTGAGGT
>NC_034602.1:16490251-16497873 GCF_900095145.1 Mus pahari
TCTCTCTCTCTCTCTCTCTCTCTCTCTCTCTCTCCTTCCATTTTCATGCCCTAAACCTGCATAGACATTTTAATATATCATCGGGCATGACTGCTTTCAAAAATATTTTGTTAGACCACAGGTTCATATCACATCAATATATTGATGCTTTAGGAAAAATACTATACCACGGATGTAAGTTATTGGTGTTACGTAGATACCTTGAAGGGAGAATTACAGAAGACTGTGAATGGCATGGAAAATCAAGAGGAAGGTATGTAATTTAAAGTAGAAAGACACATTCAGTTCACAAAGTATCAGGGTGGAGTTGAAAGTACTGCATTCAATATCTTTGGTAAGGTAGGTTTTTACCTAGTAATTTGATTCTATTTTTTCCTACTAAAATATTCACATTATCTAAATCTTTTATATATTAGTGAATTCTTGCTTCTCTCCAGCATCCACTTGTGTGGTTTATGCAAATAGAGAGGGTTATGAATTCAGTCAAAATGTACTTTAAATGTAACCAAAATATGTTTCTATATCCCTCCCTCCCCATCTCATTATGTCCCTCTTCTCCCTGTGAAAGGTCTGTTTTGCACAAGACATTTCATGTTTTCAAGTAAACAGTGGTCATACTTACTTGAACTTGTCTCTCCCAGGGGCACAACATCTTTATTACCTGACTGAAGAGTAAGCAGTCAGTTCACCCCTGATGACTTACAGCTGCCAAGGGAGCAGGGAGGTAAAGGTGTTTGTAAACAGTTTTATCTCTGTGAACTCCTAAGTTTCTGAATAGATACTCAGGGTCTGTAACTTCTAATTCTGTAACAGAATTGATTAGTCCTCACTCTGAGAGCTCTGCATTAGCATCTCTGCTGCAGTTTCACTCAGCACCCGACTTGCTATTAGTCAGGCTGTCATGGGACTCACAAGTTCCACAGACTAATTGCAAAAGAACATTTAATACATGACCTACCTTGAATTAATTCAGCTGAATATGTCACAGTTTTAATAGTACAACCTAGCAAAACTGATTCTCAGACTTGAAAACCATGCTCTGCTTAAAGTGCTTAAAACGGAATAAAAAGAAAATATTCAGAATTTCTTGTTTCAGAAGAAATTTCTTAGGCAGCCTCTGAAAAAGTATCATAAATATGACACAGGGGACGATTTGGACCCGAAAACATGGGGAAAAAAACAAGTATGCAGAGCTGCCTGGGTGGTGGCACAGCAGTCTTTCTATGCATTTTCAATTTTTTCACAAGTCTGAAAGAATTAGACCACCTTTCTCATTTACCAAGGCTTGACACTTTCATCCAGACCAATTCCCTCTAGAATCTCGCCGCCCTTCTCTCTCTTTCCATGTCCAATCCATCAAGAAATTCTCCTAGCTCGGCTTTCGGTGCATCCAAAATCCAAATAGTTTTCATCACTCTCACTCTAAAGTACTCTCAGCTGCCTACTTGAACTCCAGCATGGATCCTGCCAACACTTCAAGGACCACTTTGCCATCCATACATCTTATTTTAGAATCTGTGACCTTTTAGAGTGCTTGAAAGTTTACATTTTATTACAATTAGTATTATTCTCAATCTAACTTCTAAACTGTACATTCCATGAAGATAGTGATTTTTCTTTTCCCAACCTTGCATATACTATAGAAGTCTAGCATACTCTTACAACTACCTAATTTTTCTTGGCATATATGGGTATAGAATAAAATAAATTTAATGTATATTTAAAAAATACTGACTTGTGCTTAGTTCTAGAGCTATCAACTGGCATCACCTGTGTTAATTTTGAAACAATAGAAAGTGTTCATTTTCAGCCCAGTTTCCCCTAATTGAATCTGCTTTATACTCTTGTCCTGAAGATTGAATACTTCTACATAAATGGTGAGCTTGTGATATTCCAGAGCCAGGACTCAGACACAAGGTATATTTCAGAGTCAGTTCCTTGAACTTCAGTCACAGTAAAGTTTAAGAAGCGGCATCTGGGTGCTTCTTACTCTGTGTTCCAAGAATACAGTTTAAGAGAATATTCAGTAGAAATAGAGAACTTCGCTACCACAACTGTCTTTGATTTGAGAGAATGTGTGCATTAGGAAACATGTTCAGGGTAGTTGGTTTGTGGACATCGAACATGGCATTCCACAAGATGAAATAAGACATCACACCATAGAGACCATAAAACTTGAACCAAACAAGCTCTTGAATGAATCTATTCAGCTAGCACTGTTTTGATACTGCATAGAAACCGAGGCCAAACTGGCATTCAGCTAATTAAATTTCAGATAATCTGTAGTCTGACTGCTCACTAGTAACCACATCTGACATCAAAACAGTAGAAGCCTAAAATAGTAGACAATAGAACAACAGTCATTTCTAGTAAATGCATTATCGTTTATGATGTTTGCCAATTATCTTTAATAATTCACTCAGGGCTAGCCTATTTTGTTCTTCTTATATTGCCTCAATTTGATGTCACCCCTAAGTCATCTATTTTTTAGGTAATATTCTTAGTCCCATGGTCTAGATGTGTATTTTTCAAATGGGTTTTAGCCTCTATAGTAATAATTAGTGTCACTCTATTCTTTGCACTAACCCAGGTACATCTTGCATTTATAAGATAGAGTTGTGTAAAAGGAGCTTGCTGGCAGAGAGGCCACCTATATGAACTGCACAAAGCAACACAACGGCCTCACCCAGCGCATTTTACCTCTCCACATTTCAAGATTCAGACTGGATTAAAACATTACTAAGAAAGAATTTCTCATCAGCAATAAAATAGGTACTGTTCACATTTGGAACTTCTCATTTGATTATCTTCTTTGTGAAGATACACAATCACTGGATTAATAAGAACTTTGACCAGGGAAAGAAAAATTGTGACTGAATACACTGAAATTTTCATGCACAATGAATCTTGCCTAGGAAAGAGTAAATATTCTATATCCTTTTTCTATGATTTGAAGCAGTTCTAGAATATATCATTGTCTATTTCATTGGCAGCATCTGTTCAGTTTACTAACTGTTGCTGTCAACAGATGATCCAGATTTCCAAGTTATGATTTGAACAACTTCAGCCCAAGGCAAAATAAGAAATAAGTCAGAAAGTATTTTTTACAGCACACAGATATTTTCCTCATGGTTTTGGCCTCTCCTTGGTTTTTTTCTTATTGAGACAAATCCATCAAGGCATGAGAATCACCTGTCAAGTTGTGATGGCTCTGTCACGTCTGATAGGAATGAATGGCATTCACAATGATTTGCAGAGTTCAAGATCAAGCCTGTTCCCCCAATGCAATTTTAGTAGTCAAGCCAAAATGGGTCTTTTGGGGGGAATGCTGGTATCACATTCTCAAATGCCTCAGCCCTCTCTGGATGTGACCTTGTGTGTTTTATGTTATTGGAGTGCCTGGGTTCCATATGCACTCAGAGACCTTTGCCTACAGATATTATAAATACTCCAAAGCTTATTAATTCTCAATTCTAACCTGAAAACCTGAAAGTAAATCAGCCTACACCATTTCAAAGAGTTGAGTTGGTTAATTGCATAAAGCAAGAACTGGTGATTATACATACTTTCTATGGATTCTTGAACTTTAGACAGTGAAGAATAGCAATTTACAAATCAATATGGATTTAGGCATGTTAACCAAATTAACATTGCACTCCTGTTCACACCTTCTCTTTAATGAGCCTTTTTTATTTTCTACAAGACTGATCATTATAATTATTATGCTCTAATTAGTCAGATAAAGTGAATTGCTCTTGTTCTGTAGGTTAGATACTACAGTGAACTTACATACCTAATAAATTATTCACCTGGTGTTCAGATTCAGAACACAAATAAATAACATTTTATTTTCTGACACACATATACTTTAAAGTTTATAATTTATAGATATCTTCCTAGTATCAACAACTTATAAAAATTCCCATTATTTTAATATTTAGTTTCTCATGCTCTTTCACTACTTTTCTGATATGTACATGAAATAGTTTTCAGCAGAGGAAAACCATGTTTAGCTGAGGATGCCTATGTGACTACAGGAGATCTTGTTCCTAGTATTAAAATGTTTATATTTAGAGGACTTCAATATTTGACTATGTAATTATCAGTTGTTACTATTAAATGTATTCAAGAGTCCACAGAGCCATGGTTTTAGTTGGTCCTGGTTGGGCTGACCTTCAACATACCCAATAATAACTTATACACAGATTTTAGTTAAAATACAATTATGTCTTTACTTTTTGCTTCTCAATTCCTTAGACACAAAACAAAAGATTACCATTAGATTTCATCATGTTAAAGTAAAAATACTGCAGAGTTTTGAAGACAACATGTTAACATTAAGTCATGAAGCAGCACTAGCAATAAACAAGCCACCACCAGTCATAGTGCTTACTGTGGAAATGGGTCTTTTGCTGTTGAGCTCATGTGTGAGTAGTTAAACAAGGGTTCTTACTTAATATTCCTGCTATAATTGGTTATTGATTAAAAACTAAATTTCCCTTTCCCTTCATTGCACATATACCTCGAGGAGCCAAAGGATTATTGCTAGAGAAAATTTAATTAAGCTATAGACTGTTTTCATATATTTAAAAAATTTGATACATTTATAGCATCAAGTCCCAGCCCTACCTTTGCTAATGTTTACTGGGTGTCTGTTATTACCATGAGAAAGCACTCCAACACACACACACACACACACACACACACACACACACACACACACACACATCCAGTTATCCAATTTTGAGAGCAGTGTCTAAGTTAGTATGAACCTAATGTCTTTTATTTTTATTTAGCACCATTATACTTTTTTTTTTTTTGCATAATCACAGTAGTCTAAAGAAAGGTTCTTTGGACTCAGAACAGGACTTAATGTCTACAGCTGTAACATACACAAAAGAAGTTATCCTCAGAAGGACTATCCAGAGACTACCCCATCCGGGGATCCATCCCATCATCAGCCACCAAACCCAGATACTAATGCACATGCCAGTAAGATTCTGCTGAAGGGACCCTGATATAGCAGCCNCTTGTGAGGCTATGCCAGTGCCTGNCAAANACANAAGTGGATGCTCACAGTCAGCTATTGGATGGAACACAGGGCCCCCAATGGAGGAGCTAGAGAAAGTACCCAAGGAGCTGAAGGGGGCTGCAACCCTGTAGGTGCAACAACAATATGAACTAACCAGTACCCCCTGAGCTCATGTCTCTAGCTGCATATGTAGCAGAAGCTGGCCTAATCGGCCATCATTGGGAAGAGAGGTCCCTTCGTCTTGCAAACTTTATATGACCCAGCACAGGGGAAGGCCAGGGCCAAGAATGGGAGTGGGTGGGTAGGGGAGCAGGGGCAGGGGGAGGGTATGGGGAACTTTTGGGATAGCATTTGAAACGTAAATAAAGAAAATAATAATAATAATAATAATAATAATAATAATAATAATTATTATTATTATTATTATTATTATTATTATAAAAGAAGTTATCCTCAGTAGTATAAATTCTTAGGTATATTACCCAAGAACCTTATGAAAAATTTTAATCAATGATGCTTTGGTAAATTACTGTAGGACAGTGAAGTAATTCAGGGTCTACAAGGACAGAGGACTAGAGTTTGTGTTTACATGCGTGGAAAGAGATCTATCATAAGGAATTGGATTGTGCAGTTAGAAGGAGCTGTAGTTGGTATAATTACAGAAGTAAGTCTGTAGCTGTTGACATGGGTAGCAAGGCCCAGATGAACTCTGAATGTGCTATGCTTGAGAAAGAAAGGGAATATTCTCAGACTTTCAATTGATAGGGATGTACTCTAACTCAAAACTCTCCAAACTTAAAAGTCCTATTCAGTGGTGGAGCATTCCTTTTTCTTCACATTCTCACCAGAATCAGCATCATGTAAGCTGAGTTTTTTAATCTTAGCTATTCTGACTGGTGTGAGGTAGAATATCAGGGTTGTTTAAATTTGCACTTCTTTGATGACTAAGGATGCTAAACATTTCATTAAATGCATCTCAGCCATGAGAGATTCCTCAGTTGAGAATTCAACCACTCTGCAAATCAGTCTGGTGGTTCCTCAGAAAGTTGGACATAGCACTACTTGAGGACCCAGCTACACCACTCCTGGGCATAGACCCAAAAAATGCTCCAACATATAACAAGGACACATGCTCCACTATGTTCATAGCAGTCTTATTTATAATACCCAGAAGCTGGAAATAACCCAGGTTCCCTTCAAAAGAGGAATGGATACAGAAAATGTGGTACATTTACACAGTGGAGTACTACCCAGACATTAAAAACAATGACTTCATGAAATTCTTAGGCAAATGGATGAAACTAGACAATATAGTCCTGAGTGAGGTAACACAGTCACAAAAGATGAGTATGTACACACATGTACATACACATACATATGTACTCAATGATAAGTAGATATTAGACAAAAAACTCCGAATACCTATGATACAACTTACCGACCATATTAAGGTCAAGAAGAAGGAAGACCAAAGTGTGGATTCCTCAGTCCTACTTAGAAGGGGGGACAAAATAATTACAGGTGGTAGAGGGTGGATAGGACTTGGAGGGAAGAGAGAATGGGGAAAGGAAAAATGGGAGGCAGGATCAGGTGTGGGACAAGACAGGGGAGATGCACAGAGAGGGTCAGGAAATTGGACAAAGGTGTGCAGCAATGGGGGATGGGGAACAGAAGGTAGCTAACAGAAAGTCCCAGATGCCAGAAAAACAAGAAACTCCCAGGACCCAATGAGGATGACCTTAGCTATAATACCCGACAACCAGGAGAAAGAACCTGTGGAGACCATATACAGAGGTTAGGCATGGCCCCAGCTTAAGGAATGGTACCCACTCTTATTAAAAATTGTAATGCAGATTGCTCCTTTCTAAAGGAAATGTAGGGACAAAGTTTGGAGCAGAGCCTGAAGGAAAGGCCATCTGGAGACTGTCCCACCTGGGGATCAATTGCATATGCAGCCATTAAACTCAGACACTATTGCTGATGCCATGAAGTGCTTGCTGACAGGAGCCTAATATGGATGTATCCTGAAAGGCTTGGCAAGATCCTTACTGATACAGATGTGGATTCTTGCAACCAACCATCAGACTGAGCAGGGGTACCCTAGTAGAGGAGTTAGGGAAAGGACTGGAGGAACTAAAGCATTTTGTAACCCCACAGGAAGAACAACAATATCAACCAAGCAGACCCCTAGAGCTACCAAGGATTAAACCACCAACCAAAGAGTACACATGGAGCAAATGTTCAAAAACAGTAGACATCTTTGGCTAAGAGCAGTGAATGCAGAAAGTTATCTACTACACCTTCCTCTTACTAGATGTTGATGTTATGTGTAGAAATTGTCAATTTAAGCTTCCTCCTCCTGTATGACTGCAGCCTAAAGATGCTAACCTAAAAAACGATTTTTTTTTTCAGTTTATTATTAGGTATTTATTTCATTTACATTTCAGATGCTATCCCGAAAGTCTCCTATACCCTCCCCCTTTGCTCCCCTACCCACCCACTCCAATTCTTGGCCCTGGTGTTCCCCTGTATGGGGGCATATAAAGTTTGCAAGACCAAGGGGCCTCTCTTCCCAATGATGGCTGACTAG
>NC_034602.1:16499018-16540495 GCF_900095145.1 Mus pahari
ACCTATTCAATATAGTACTCAAAGTCCTAGCCAGAACATTTTGACAATAAAAGGAAGTCAAGAGGATACAAATTGGAAAAGAAGTTAAAATATCACTATTTGCAGATGATGTGACAGTATATATAAGTGAGCCTAAACATTCCACCAGAGAACTCCTAAACCTGATAAACAGCTTCAGTGCAGTGCAGTATCTGGATATAAAATTAACTCAAACAAATCAGTGGCCTTTCTCTACACAAAGGACAAACAGGCTGAGAAAGCAATTAGGGAAACAACGCCCATCACAATAGTCACAAAAAATTATAAAATACCTTGGTGTGACCCTAACTAAGGAAGTGAAAGATCTGTATGATAAGAACTTCAAGTCTCTGAAAAAAGAAATCAAAGAAGAACTCAGAAGATGGAAAGATCCCCCATGCTCATGGATTGGCAGGATCAATATAGTGAAAACTGCTATCTTGCAGAAAGCAATCTACAGATGCAATACAATCACTATCAAAATTCCAACTCAATTCTTCAACAAATTAGAAAGGGCAATTTGCAAATTCATTTGTTATTAAAAAAAAAAAAAACTAGGATTGCAAAAAAATCTTCTCAATGATAAAAGAATTTCTGGGGGACTCACCATGCCTGACCTCAAGCTGTACTACAGAGCAATTGTGATTAAAACTGCATGGTACTGGTACAGCAACAGACAGGTAGACCAATGGAATAGAATTGAAGACCCAGAAATGAACCCACACATCTATGGTCACTTGATCTTTGACAAGGGAGCTAAAACTTTCCAGTTGAAAAAAGACAGCATTTTCAACAAATGGTGCTGGCCCAACTGGCAGTTATCAAATAGAAGAATGAGAATTGATCCATTCTTATCTCCTTGTACTACGATCAAGTCTAAGTGGATAAAGGAACTCCACATAAAACCAGAGACACTGAAAGTTATAGAGGAGAAGGTGTGGAAAAACCTGGAAGATATGGGCACCGGGGAAAAGTTCTTGAATAGTACAACAATGACTTGTGCTGTAAGAATGAGAATTGACAAATAGGACCTCATAAAATTGCAAAGCTTCTATAAGGCAAAAGACACTGTCAATAAGANAAAAAGGCCACCAACAGATTGGGAAAGNATCTTTACCAATCCTAAATCAGATAGGTGACTAATATTCAATATATATAAAGAACTCAAGAAGATGGACTCCAGAAAACCAAATAAACCCATTAAAAAATAGGGCACAGAGCTAAACAAAGAATTCTCAACTGGAGAATATCGAATGGCTGAGAACCACCTCAAAAAATGTTCAACATCATTAATCATCAGGGAAATGCAAATCAAAACAACCCTGAGATTCCACCTAAAAACAATTCTTACCAATCTTAGATAACCGTCTAATTCTACATTTGTGTGTAACAAACACTCTGAGTTCCTAGGCTGTTGTTGAGTTTACAACAGAGTGCACAGCCATACTGATTCCAGCTTTTCTTTATGACTATCTATTGTTTTTCATTCCTACCACCCCAGTCATTTAATCCAAAAATTGTGTAGGGTGCTGTAATGACCACTGTTGGTATTTACAAGTACTTTGTTTTATAGCATCTCTAAAGTTAGCAGGCATCTCTGCTGGCCCTTGTCTTTTCTCTGGGGTTTGTATGAAGAACAAGATGCACAACCTAAATTAACAGGGATAACTCTGTCTTCATTTGAAGTAGTAAGATGAATGATATCGGCATATATGAATCTAAAATAGAAACCTATCCTTCACTGCATTTAGGTTTCCAACTTCACTGGATATCTCTCCTGTTAAGAGATCAGACCTATAAATAGCAATGGTAGTTATCTAAGGATTGTTGCTGTTCCAAGAAAACTCTTAGCCCTGTTAAGCACAAATCTGCACTCTTACACAATGGTCAGCTGTGTCTCTGGTGTCCAATATGTTATAACAATCTCATCTGCCTGAGTCTTTGAACCTCTTTCACTGTATCCAAGGAAAAATGAACATTCTGAATTTGCTTATAATACTTTAATCTTTGGTCCATGTGTCCATGCTTCAGGCAGATGAACAAAATCAGAGATCCCTTTCTCTTCTGTGCTTTACCATATATATGGAATTTCTGCTAAATTAGTCTGAATCAAAAAGTAGACATAGTCTATTGACATTCATTTTTCTGTTAACACATACCTGTCATACATGTTCCCACATGTATCATAGATTTTTGTCTGTACAAATATAGGAACTTCAATAGTTCTTTTGGAAAACATCATTCCTCCTCCTGGACTGTACTGCACACAACCTCTCTGGTGTGTTACCCTTACGTGAATGTAGCTACAGGTCAAGAAGGGAGGAAGAGAAGGGTCCTGAGAATCAATACCTCCTTAGAAGAAACTATTTAAAATTGCCTAAACAATCTTTGGTTTATAACCTCATGTGACTGTGAACCTCCTCCTTTTCTTGACAGATGACATCCCCAGAATTTATGAACTTTAGTATCACTGGCTTAACAAAGTCTTACTGTGCTCATGTGTTTATGTCCCTTCCTTGTCTAGTGACATTCAAGAAGACATAAGACCTTATTATACTCATTTGGTAAGATATTTAAAAGTATCATATCTATGGCTTTTCACATTATCATTTTTGTGAGTGTTTGATTGAGATAATAGAATGCTAAGAAATGTTGTTTCTTATTGCCAGACAAAACCATGTACTGAAATAAATTCATCAGTATATTTAAATATAATTAGATTAGAATATTTCAGAAACTCTATAATCCATTAAAATAATTCATCCCTATGATGTTGTTCCTCTGTAACCATTCATGTTACTAAAATATATACTGGTTAAGGTTTCCCTGACAACCAGAATCAGCAAGAGATGTATTTGTGTATAAAAAAGGAGAAGTGGTAAGGCATAGGAAGGCAGACAAAAATCCCCAAAACTCATAATGAATGTACTTCTATAATTATAAATGCAATCATGTCTTAAAAAGTTGCCATGGACTTGGTGTCTCTTCACAGCAATAAAATTCAAACTAAAATAATTACTTTTAACATCAATTAATCGATTGTCTCTGAATTGTGTTTTAACATAATATTTTTAGAAATAAATTAAGTAATTTAATATTCTTTTCTTTTCTTTAAAACAGAATTTAAATTGTTGCTATTTTCATAGAATGAAGAGAGTGTAATCATGTTCAGCACCTCTCAAGGAGTAGAGATGGCATTCATTTTGTAAGAAATATAAACTTCCCTCTTTAAGCAGTCAATAAGCTGTGTTCTAAAAATACTTATTTATCAGAATGTAAAAAAGGCAGAATTCATGTATATACATCGGTGCATTAAGCTGACAGAACAGTGAGACATGCAAGTGAGAAGAATGTATTAGCATCTCAGGCAGAGTAAGAGAAAATAAATACTGCATGCCCTCCAGCCCTTGCCTCAAATCATACAGCAGCTACTACACATTATCCACAGAGAGCTCTGGATGGGAGCTCCCACTCTGGAGAGGAGGTCTCAGTCTGGAGAGATCCATGAATGCTCTTTAGCAACAAATCCCCTGGATAGCAGTAGGTATGCTTTATCCAGTCCTGAGTAATACTACTTGAGCCTGGAGTATTGCCACTTTCCCAAACCTACATTATATCTAGCTGCGTTCTGAATATTTATCTTTTTACCAACAGATATGTAGAGTTTTCTCTCTTCATGAAAATTTTCTGTATGTCTATAACTGTCTCTTACTCATCTATCTCTATCTCCATCCCCATTTCTATATTATATTTACATCTGTCTATATCTATCATATGTATAATCCATATCTATTTATCTTTTGTAAATTTTATTATATTTTTAATTGATTTTTTTTACACTCCATATTCCATTTCTCACCCTCCCCATCCATCCTCTGACTGCTCCATGTCCCACACTTCCTCCCCAGCCCACCCTGTCTCCATGTGGATGCCACTCGCCCACCCCACCTGACCTCCAAACTCCCTGGGGCCTCCAGTCTCTTGAGGGTTAGGTGCATCATCTCTGAATAAACACAGACATGGCACTCCTCTGCTGTATGTGTGTTGGGGGGTCTCATATCAGCTGGTGTATGCTACTTGTTTGGTGATGCAGGGTTTGAGAGATCTCAGAGGTCCAGATTAATTAGGACTGCTACAGGGTCATCCTGATATTTCACCAGGATAATATTCTCCTCAGCTTCTTTCAGCTTTCTCTAATTAAACAACAGGGGTCAGCAGCTTCTGTCCTTTGGTTGGGTACAAATATATGCATCTGACTCTTTCATTTGCTTGTTGGGTCTTTTGGAGGGCAGTCATGTTATTTCCCTTTTTGTGAGCACTCTATAGCCTCAGTAATAGTGTCAGGCCTTGGGACCTCCCACTGAACTTGATCCAATTTGGCCTATCGCTGGACCTTCTTTTCCTCAGGCTCCTCTCCATTTGCATTCCTGTAATTCTTTCAGACAAAAACAATTATGGGTCAGATGTGTGACTGTGGCATGGCAACCCCATCCCTCACTTGATGTTCTGTCTTCCTGCTAGAGGTAGGCTCTGTAAATTCCCTCTTCCTACTGTCAGGCACTTTATCTAAGGTCCCTCCCTGTCAGTCCTGGGAGTCTCTCACCTCCCAGGTCTCTGGTGCATTCTGGGGGGGCTGCAACCTCCTATTTCCTGAGGTTGGCTGTTTACATTCTTTGTGCTGGCCCTCAGGGCTTCAGTCCTTTTCCCTCACCCAATACCAGATCAGATTCCCCTATTACCCACACTCCCCTGCCCCTGTCCACTTTCCATCCCAGGCCCCTCCTTCCCTCCCTCCCCACTTGTGATTGCTTTCTTCACTCTCCTAAGTGGGACTGAGGCATCTTCATTTGGACACTTCAGCTTTTTGACCTTTTTGAAATCTCTGGACTGTATCTTGTGTATTTTGTATTTTTTTGTAATATCCACTTATTAGTGACTACATACCATGCATGTCCTTTGGGGTCTGAGTTACCTCACCCAGGATGATATTTTCTAGTTCCATCCATTTCCCTGCAAAACTCAGGATGTCCTTGCTCTTAATAGCTAAGTAGTATACCATTCTGTAAATGAACCACATTTTCTGTATCCATTCTTCTGTTGTGGGACATCTAGGTTGTTTCCAGCTCCTGGCTATCACAAATAAGGCCAGTACGAACATAGTGGGAAATTGTGGGGCAATGGGCTGCACACAGACAGTCCAGTCTCCTGTCACACACAGGTCTTTAACACCTTGGGGGGGGGCGGTGAGTGGTGATATTTTATGTGGTGATGAGCTGCCTATGATAGAAAAGAAGAGAAGCACTTGACCAATGGCCTATTTGGCTTCAGGGGATTCCACAGAGGTTCAAAAGCTAAGGCTTGCCCCAGATATAAGAACTGGCAGCTGCCCTGTGGCTTTTTAGTGGCTGCTGCATTACCAGGTTTTCATTTTGTTTTAAGGAGAAGTTAGATAGTCTTTGCCAACACCAGTTGCAGGGTGTTGGAATTTAGACAGAGGCCCAAGGGACCTTCAGCCAATACCAGAGAGTAGCTTTGGCCAGGAGGCTTCAGTTGCCCCTTTAGTTTGTCTATATCTACGTGATGTCGCTGACCAAAAGCACAATAGGAAAAAACAGATTGTTTCCAGAGTTGTGGGGGTTCACCTTCCTGCAGTATCCATTCGGTGCTGTAGTGTCTGTTCGAACCCCACATCAGGAGCCAGATGTGGGCCTGGGTACCAGAGGTTTTTCATGGAGGTCTCTGGCCAGGCCTGGTGTGAGGGTTCCAGCGAAGGGAAGCGAGTAAAGGCAGGGAGACAAAGTCTCTGCCGTGCCTTCCAGGTCGCTCGGTAATTTCAAGCTGCTCTGCACTGGGTGGATGAGAAGCCAACTCTCCAGTGAGAAGTGAGATGTGTGGGAGGACCTCAGGTGGCTCTTCGGGAGAGATCTCTTTCCAAGTGTTATAGCTCTTGGAACAAAAGACTCAGATGATGGAGTAGTTCTCTCACACCTTTAATTCCCTGGATAGGCTTGATAGACAGTTTTGGAGGTGATTCAGCAGCAGGTACTTTTCATTGGCTTGGACTGAGTGACCAAGCCCGCTCAGTCATTCAACAGGTTTTCCAGCATGGGGGTGAATTTAAAAGAAAAAAGACAGACAACATTGTAGCATGACCCCAGTCAATTCTGAGACTGAAGGGCAAATTTTTATTTTCCAATCCACTTTTTATACCATTTTAATTACATTTAAGTACTTTGGGCAAGCAGTACAATAAGGAACTAACAAAACAGCAAGTCCCATGATTACTCCCATGACAGTTGTTTAAAAGGGCTTATCATAATGACCAAAATACTTGAGCCCACTTCCTTGTCCAAGTCCCAAATCTTGCCTGAAGCCTAGTTCTTCTGTTCCACCCTAAGACTAAAATTCTTGCCTTACCTTAATTCTCTATTACAGCCTAAAGTTAGATGCTTACTTCCTTATTATGCCCTAATGTCAGAGTCCTGCCTAAGCTTACTTCCAATGTCAGATTCCTGCCTGAAGCCCATTTCCTTGTCCTTGACCAATGTCAGACTCCTGCCAAGTGGTACCCCAAAAGGATTTCCGCAACTGAGAGTTTGGGGGAAATCTTATTTGCATGCGGGAAGACTTGGTGCTGCTCCAACGTGACTGATAGCCACACACCTCTCATGTGGGGGCTGTGGGGTCAGTAACTTCAACAGGAGTCAGGGGTTCAAGAGACATGATGGAACACCTTCTGTCCCATGTACCTGGAAATCATGACACACTGGGTCCCCCCGGAATTCAAGACCTATGCTCTACTGGAGACCATGCTGTCTGTGTGCAGCCCACACAGGACACGTGCCCCTGTCTATCTATAGATGATGAATAGATAGATAGATAGATAGATAGATAGATAGATAGATAGATAGATAGATAGATAGATAGATAGATAGATAGAGTAAGGCTTTGACAAGACAAAAGAAATCATTAAAACCCTAGATTGATGAAATACATTCTATTGCTGGTGAAGGGTAAAAGTTTATTAAGCCTCAGTGGCTAAAAACATTTGTATATTTTGAATACTCTTTGAATTTGTGTTTGCGCAGGTCCTAATTGTTGTGTGAACTCATGCTTTTGCTGATTGCTGTAGCTGTTTGCCAAGATTTTGTGGGCTTTGGTTGCTAGGCTACAGGTAAAAAACTTCCCTGGCAACCTGCTCCTGAGCAGGACTCTAACCCCTCACCCCTCCCATACCCACTCCTTGTAAATCATCTCGAATCAAGAAGTTAAAACTTGTCAGATTGATGGCACAAGGCCATGTGATTCGGAAATCCCCTATTCCCTCCTCCCTTCTTCCGCCTTGAGGTTTCATAAAAAGAAATGTCCCTCTCCCCTTTGGGGTGGACTCTACCCCCTGTGTGGGATGCCCGTGTTCCCAGAGCTCTGGCACCCCAAATAAAGCCTCCTGTGATTTGCATCAAAGGCAGTCTCTTGTGAGTTCGCAGGAAGTCTATGCCATCCCAAGACTAGAGCTAGTGTCTCCCCATTTTCAGGAGTCTTACGATAGATAGATAGATAGATAGATAGATAGATAGATAGATAGATAGATACATACATACATACATACATACATACATACACACATACATACATACTTAGAAACATATATGTATAGAAACAGGTGCATAAATAGATAAAAATGTAAGAGGTCATGTGGGTCATGGGAGGAGTTGGATGGAGGAAGGATGGGACAATTAAATAAATATACTAACCATATGTGGAATTCTCAAAAACTATTTAAAGGATAAAAAGATTATTAGCACTGCCCACTGTCACAGAAATTTCACAGGAAACAGATAACGCAGAGACATATCTACTAAGGGCAAAGGGAATGGCAACAATGTCCTCTACAGAAGCATGCTACTGATAGCCCACATCTGCACTCAGAACATGCTGGGCCCAATATCATTGTGTAGATTTGGGGGAACATTTCAAATCCAAACTACAGTGGCAACATGTATGTGAAGTTTGGAGTATGGATTTTGGAACTTTTAGGCAATTATAAGAGCAAAGATTGGGATACTTTAATTCATAGTGGAGATTGCATTGAAAGCAAACAAATAATAAAATAGGAAGGAAACTTTTAAAGACAATGTTGGGCAGTTCACATGAGAGATACTTGATGCAGAACACTATTGACTTTTATTGGCTGTGATCTTAGTAATGAAAAAGCAGAGTGAAAAGAGAATGCAACATGGACAAAGCACAGGATCTCAAAATTCTATCACTTGTCACCATGGGGTCCTTGCTATGTGCTGCCTGATGCATACATTTTCCACTATTAGTTGACATGTGTGCACAGATTATAGTCACTGATGTTATTAGTGTACATGCCTCTTCTTCTATCAGTTCTCCCCTTTCTTGTGTAACTTATCAAATACATAGAACTTAATCTGATCATCCCACAAATGTTGATTAAATTTAATTAGATTTCTAAACTTTAGACACTCTCAACAATATCCCCATGCTTATGTCATTATGAATGACTGCACTAATTTATTAATATTATTTATAGCTTAGAGATACAAAACACTTAGATTTTCAAAAAACATTATTTAACATAAATTTATTTTGAATTCCATATTAGCTACTCAACTGAGTTATAAATGTGCAATTAATTTGAGAAGTTTCCAAGTTGTGTCAGGTGGTTCTGAACGGGGCACTCCAATCATCCAAACTTGAATTATCAAAACACTTTGCAGCATCATAAAGTAGAGATAATACAGTTGGCCCTGTGCAAACATTCACACTTAAACCATGAAAATTAAGCACTCACAGTCAAGCATTGCACTCTACACACATACTCTGCATAAGGGAAAGGAAATAGGTTGGAGCGTCAAAAGCACTATGTGTAATAGAGAAGAATTCAGTGCAAATTAACTGTGTGTCTCGATATTCCTCTAAAAGATTAATTCAGGCAACTATATAGTTGTCCTAGTTAGGGTTACTATTGCTGTGATGAAATATTATGACCAAAGAAACCTGGGGAGAAAAGAGTTTATCTGGCTTATAGGTCCATGTCACTGTTCAGCATTGCAGGAACTCAAGCAGAGCAAGAACCAGAGGTAGAAGCTGATGCAGAAGCCACGGAAGGTTTCTGCTTCCTGGTTTGCTTAGCTTTCTTTCTTTCTTCTTCTTTTTTAAATTTATTTATTATTATTTTCTTTATTTACATTTCAAATGCTATCCCGAAAGTTCCCTATATCCCACCCCCCGCCCCTGCTCCCCTACCCACCCACTCCCACTACTTGGCCCTGGCCTTCCCCTGTGCTGGGTCATAGAAAGTTTACAAGACCAAGGGGCCTCTCTTCCCAATGTTGGCTGATTAGGCCATCTTCTGCTACATATGCAGCTAGAGACTCGAGCTCAGGGGGTACTGGTTAGTTCATATTGTTGTTGCACCTACAGGGTTGCAGCCCCCTACAACTCCTTAGCTTGCTTTCTTATAAACCCATGACCACTAGTCCAGGGATGGTAGCACTCCCAATGAGCTGTGACCTCACTCATCAATTACTCATTTAAAAAATGCCTTAAAGGTCTTCCTACATTCAGAATCTAAGGAGGCATTTTCATAATTAAGGTTCCTGCTTATCAGATAACTTTAGCACGTGTAAAGTTGACAAAATACTGTCCAACACTACAGTGTTTAAACGTTGAAAGAATTAAAATGCATCCCATATCTTATCCCTAAAACAGATACGTAACTTAATCTTTTGATGTACTGTCCTCCAGTGACATTTTTCTATTCATCATCCTTTTTCTTCTCTTCTTCCACTTCCTTCTCTGCTTGCTCCTCTACTTTATTCCTCCCTCTTCTTTTTCATTATACTTTTGAGTAAATGGAGGCAATCACATCCTTTTTATTTTTTTCCTTATTAAGTTGGGCCAAGAGAATTGTGGTTTATTTCAACTATGACAATATGACAATTTTCAAAGTGTTAAGCTTCTTTGATTTAAATTTATTTTCTCTGTGTGTCTCGTGTGTGTGTGTGTGTGTGTGTGTGTGTGTGTGTGTGTGTGTAAGGAAAATAGTAGGGGAAATTGACTAGTATCACTCTGTACAGTTGGATTAGCTATGAGAGGATGGAGACATCTGAATACGCACAGCTCTGGGTGAAAAATTGTATTATACTTACATTTGGGTCAAGACTTCTGCAGCCCTTATTCCTTAGCACCTGTTAACTTGAGTCATGTTAATTCTAAACCTCATACTTATTAATTCTAAACCTCATACTTAAAGTAAATTGCATGTTCTCTATATCTCTGGACTGACACTTTATTTTTACATTTACATATTCTAGTTTTAATTAGAAACAGGAAGGTTTCTCTGACTACTCTTGTTTTATATACATGATATATACGAAACTTACAGAAACAGGAAAGTGTTTTCTTGCAGTTTTGTATTTTGAGGCAGAATATTGCTATGTAGCTTAGCTATATGGGAACACCATTAAAAATTTTTATTAGATACTTTCTTTATTTACACTTCAAATGTTATCTCCTTTCCTGGTTTCCCCTCAGAAAATCCCCTATCATCTCCCCCTGCCCCCTGCTCACTAGCACACCCATTCCCACTTCCCTGGAACTCCTAATGTAGTCCAAGCTGACCTTTAATTTGGAGTATCTTCCTACATCTACCTCCCAAGTGGTGGAATTTTGAGCATATGCTGCCATGATGCTTATGTTTCTAATATATAATGGAAGATTTGGCTCTCTCAAAGTCTTTTGCTGAGCAACTAGTCTTCAGACAAATCTTATTTTCTGTTATGTGATATATGATATATATTGCATATATATATTGCATATATATTCTATATCATATATGTGATATATATGCATTAATAGCTGTGTTCTTTATTTTTAAAAAAATTTATTCTTTTTTTTATATTTTTCTTTTAATTTCTTCTCTCATATATTACATCCTGACTGCACTTTTCTCTCCCTTCCTCCCAGTCCTGCAACCCTCCACATCCACTCCTCCTCTGTTTCCTTCTAGGAAAGGGCAGGCCTCCCACAGCATATCAAGTTCTAATAAGATTAGGTACCACACCTCATATCAAATCTGGAAACCACAAACCCTAAAAGAAAGCAAGGTTCCTAAAAATTATAAAAATGAATCAAAATCAGCTCCTTCTCACTCTTTAGATGTCCACAAGAATGCCAAGCTTCACAACGATGACATGCATACGGTGGCTCCCTGATTATTGCTTCAATTTGTTCATTCTAGTTGTTTATTTGTGGTGGCCTTGACCCTTTTAGCTTCTTCAAACCTTACTCTCCTTCTTCCACAGGATTCTGTGAGTTCTGTCTAATGTTGGACAGTGGGTCTCTGAATTTGTTTCCATCAGTTGCTGTATGAGCCTCTCTGATGGTGATTATGTGAGGCTCCTGTCTATAAATGTAGTAGAATATCATTAGCAATCATTTCTCTCCTCCCCATTCCCCAATGTGTTTGTTTCTATTCTAGGTCCCTGGGCGATCCAGCTTCTGATTTCTGGTTCTCTACGCAGTGTCACTGGTGGGTTCCCTCTGGTGGTATGGATTCTTGCCAATGAAAGCAAACAGTTAATAGTTCTATTCAGCTTTAACACATATGAACCACAGAAATGAACATGGCAAGGTAGTCTTTTTTTTATTATTTTTATTAGATATTTTCTTTATTTACCTTTCAAATTTTATCTGTTTTCCTGGCTTCCCCTCTGAAAATTCCCTATCCAATCCCCCTATGCTCCTGCTTCTATGAGTGTGTTCCCCCACCCACCCACCCACTCCAGCTTCTGCATCCCTGCATCCTGGCATTTCCTTACACTGAGGCATCGAGCCATCACAGGCCAAGAGCCTCTCCTCCCACTGATGTGCTACAACGTCATCCTCTGGTACATATGTGGCTGGAGCCATGGGTCCCTCCATACTCTTTGGTTTGTGGTTTACTCCCTGGGAGCTTAAGGGTGTTTGGTTGGTTGATATTGTTGTTCCTCCTATGGGTGACAAACCTCTTTAGCTCCTTCAGTTCTTTCTTTAATCCTTCCATTGGGGACCCTATGCTCAGTACAATGGTTGGTCATGAGCATCCCCCTCTGTATTTGTCAGGCTCTGGCAGAGCCTCTCAAGAGACAGCTCCTGTCAGCAAGCCCTTCTTGGCATCCATAATAGTGTCTGGGTTTGGTAACTGTATATGGGATGCATCCCCAGGTAGGGCATTCTCTGGATGGCCTTTCCTTCAGTCTCTGCTCCACACTTTTTCTATGGATATTTTCCCATGGATATTTTGTTCACCATTCTTTTTTAAAATTTTTATTAGATGTTTTCTTCATTACATTTCAAATGCTATCCCCTTTCCTAGTTTCCTCTCTGAAAATGTCCTATACTCTCCCCCTGCTCCTCAACCCACCCACTCCCACTTCCTGGTCCTGGCATTCCCCTATACTGGGGCATAAAAATCTTCTCAAGACCAAGGGTCTCTCCTCCCATTGATGTCCGACTAGGCTATCCTCTGCTACATATGCAGCTAGAGACACGAGCTCTGGTGGTACTGGTTAGTTCTTATTGTTCCTCCTATAGGGCTTCTAAGAAGGACTGAAGTATCCACATTTTGGCCTTCTTGAGCTTCATGTGATCTGTGAATTGTATCTTGGGTATTCCGATCCTTTGGAGAGCCTGAACGATGCAGCACCTTATTGAATGCTGATAGAGGGAAACAGTCTCATTATGAAAGTCTGTACACAGGATCCTGAGATCCAAAGACAACTTAATCACTAAGCTTATGGTCTTCCAGACGCAAAGTAGAGAGATCTCTTTTCATAAATGTGTCCTGTGTGTAGGCATACAAAAACGGGCAGAATATTTTCAGAGTATTTTCCTTATGTCCTCTCCATTGCTTTCAATTCAAAATAAACTTTCTGCAAAATAGCATGTTTGGAGTGGCATATCTTACTGTCCTTTAAAACCATTAGTGTATAATTTCTTAAGGTATGTATGTTTACTATAGTCACAGCCAAATAGATGTATACACACACACACACACACACACACACACATACAAACAAACATAGGCACACATACAAAGTAATGTGAAAAATAACATGAAGATAATTAATAAAAGGGTACATCAAATTTAGAAACTTTTATATATTTACTTCATATGTATATTCATCAACTTTAAATTTTTCCTACTAAATTGTTCCTTGTCATCTTGTCAGCGTTCTCTGTTGAAACTTATTTTTGAAATGTCTCATGTATCTCTCTGGAGCAGAATAAAAAATTGCAGAAAATACAAAAATATAAAAGAAATATTTGGGAAAGTAACTGTGAGTTCATTCATGACTGAAAATATTCATAAAGCTGAACATAAAATATTTCACATTTATAGAACTGAACATTTGCTGTATCAGGCCTCAAATTAGTCTCCCAGAAATTTATAAAGACAGTATATATTTGTTACTTAGATTATACATTTTTTAAATTAGCACTGGAACCAATAGGAGATAAGGAGAAAAGTCACTTTCCCCTATTTCCCTTGTTCTAATTTTGTACACAGCAAAACGACAGGTTACTGAGAGAAAAAGAAGTACTATCTCATTAATAAATATGTGTTCTATGGATATGAGAGGTACTCAGAAAAATGAATGAGCTGGTCTCCAAAAAGAGTCTTGTTTTATCAGTTTTCTAAAAAGGTGTTGCTTTCTGTCAAGTTGGTCATAATCATGAAATTATCACAGCAAGGGAAGGAAGGAACTTACATTCCCATGTTTCTCCCAGGTAGGATGATCACGTGCTGACACAAACCAGATGGCAAGGGAATACAAGCACATCCTTTGTAATATAGAGATTAGTGCTGGATTCCACTTATATTAAAGTAATACACTTCATTTCTTAAATTAATAATCATATCTGCCCATCAAAGACAAAACCTGCTCTAAGTATTTATTTGAAATGAACATGGTAGAAAATCTTAAAGAAATACCAGGCACATCATTTGCTTATATTGATACCTCTGATAAAATAGCTGTAGTTTAGCATTTCAGTGGTTGCTATGGAGACTTCAGAACTAGTTTCCTATGGTAAAGAAAGTGGTCTTTGACATGTATCGAACTTACATTTAGAGACTTAATATGTTTCACTCCTCCACCAATAGCTGTTGACTCTTTCTCAGACAGAGCACATGAAGTCCACAACTTCTAACAAGACTGATCAAAATTTACTTGTCTAAAGGACAATTACACTGTTTTCCTTATAAAAGAACACATTATTCTCAGTCTTCATACAACTAATATACTATTATAGATCAAATATTTAAAAAAATTAATTGAAATCCTATTGTAACAAACAATTTAAGTATACAAGCAAATACACTAAAGTCTTCTTTCCCCCAGAAGAATGAGCAATAATGCTGCCAAGCATTCCTGTGTATTCAGAGCATGAGAATGATGCTCATTAAAGCAAGATGAACTGGGTACATGAGGAACTGAGTAACAGGGAAGTCATGTGGAAATTCTTCTCATTAGATCTAGGTAGAGAGAAACATGTGTATATTTATTAAAACATAAGAATAGAACTCAGGTAAAAGGACTGAACCTCCTGTGTTGAAGGAGCCACAGGAAATGGTTCACACTACAGATGATATGTCATTCATGCCCCCAGAGAAGCGACTCTGCATAAGAAGTTTTTGTTTGATTCCAGCTTGCTTGTGACTTTAAGCAATGACACACTGGGAACTCTTGCTGTGTTTGAAAATGCCTTATATTCATGCCATAGATAAATATGCAGTAAGAGGTTTTCAACCAATGTCTATGCCTTCTAAATCTGAAATAAAAAAAGGGGTGGTCTAGCTATTTGAAACTCGTGAAGATTTGGTTTATTTTAAGAAAGTTACATCTGATTTTCAAACTCTTTAACTGAAACTTTATTGTCTTCTCAGAGTTTAATTGGTCACCACATTTTTTAAAAAAAAATATTTGTATTTATTGAAAGTTTTTTTCTGATGATATAACTATCTTATAGGCAGTGTCTCTAATTTAACAGGAAAAAAAAAACTAATTTGCCACAAATATCAGGGGATGAGGGAGCTTTTAAGAACCAGAACATACCAAAATAATGGCCCTTATTTATTATCATCTGAAATAAGTACAAGACCATTAATTGAATAACATGTCACTTGTAGGAATATTTAGGATATATAGGCATAACTCTACAGTGAAAATAAACATATCAGTTTCCGAGAAAAGTTAGGGCAGGAATATTACTAAAACAGGCATCACTGGGTGAATTATCTAAGGTAGCAGCAAATACTGGGGAGTTATGTTCATAAGGAAAGGTAATGACTAATTAATTAATCAAAGCCTAATTAATAAGTTAATTAAAGTCAGCATTCAAGACAGAAAGGCAATGTAGCCCATATGGCACTTGCAGGTTTACCTAATGGTAATCTTGTCTTGGCTGCTCCCTGTATTTCCTTGGCAGCATGCTGTTTATATCACAATCACAGTCTATTTCTAACTCACACAGAAAAGGCAAGAAAAGAAACTGGAGGTGCATGGGAACAACCATGGCAGAGAATGAAAATTCCAAATGCTCAATTTCTTCAGAAAGGTCTCTAAATACTTCAGAGCAATGCTAAAAACAGCTACTTCATGAGTAACATTCTAAGTAGCATCCTCTAAGAAAGGCCTAAAAAGACAGAGAAGAACCTGATAAACAGAAAGCTACAACTGTGCATACATGTTTTGTATGACTGTTTAATGTGTATCTACAGATGAAAATTGAATATCATCACTAATACCACTTTAATATGATTCACTAAAAGAAAAGTTCTCCAAACAAAGGTATTATTTAATACTATTGTTCTAGTAGACTAATTTAACTCTTAGTTATAGTCAATGAAGTTATCAATAGAAAAAGATGAAGAAAAATTTTGAAGACATATAATTAAGTATTATTTTAATTGGCAATATGATAAAAATAATTTGTATAATCCTAAGAAGGATATTGTGTTCTCCTTGTTCATGGGGGCTACTCCTGTGAGGACCCCACAGAGACAGGTGAGAAATGTGATATATTTTTATATTCCAGCATGAATACCCATGAAATAGTAAAACCATATTGAAACTATTAGTGATTAGACCACAGATAGTAGTTAGTATTTGTTAATAGGGTACAATTGTAGCATTTTGCGAACTTAAGTATATACAGTGTCCAAGGAAATCATACCCAGGAGAAATTTTACCTGGGTATGTTAGGTATCAAACATAGAGTACAAGATTAACTAAAGAGTATGAGAATTTAATAAGCCACCTAAATTCTCAGGAATTTTCTGTCCCCCTCCCCCCCCTTGGTATCCCTGACTGATCTTAGCACAGCCTCAAACATTGGAAGGAGACATAAAAGCCTACTAATCTGTTTTGTAGAGAGGAGCTTCGGCAATGCTCAGAGAGCATGTGAAGTCCCTATATCATCTGTTAGAACACTATCCATAGCAAATTTAGGGGAGTAAACAGAATGAGAACTGAATATGTAGATAGATCTGCTGTGTCCACATGTCATGGGAAGCCACACGAATGCTCCATGCCTCTCTGTCTTTAGGTCACTGGTCTCTAGTTACTAGCTCAATATTGCCATGCAGAAAGTAAAAGTCCTGGCCCTCAAGATAGAGAACTGAAAGGGGGTATGTCATGTGCTGAGCTCATATTAGATGCTTGTCTCATTACTTGGATGCAGTCCCTGAAAAAAGCAGCATGATGTGTGAGCATTTCTTGTGTCCTATGGCTCATGGCAACAGAGTCTACCTTAGTGCCACACCCATTCCAGTGGAGTCTGCTTGACAAGTCCAAAAGCTTGGCCAAAGTCCTGAGGCAAAAAGTTTTATGGAAACTGGTCTCCTGGGGTCTTTGGGGTCCCATAACACAATGTGGCACAGATATGTCCTTGCAATAGTCTGGTGAAGGGTATTGTGTGCCTTCTTTCAGCATTCTTTCAGTATTGTTTTATTATAAGTGCCTCCTATGAATGATTTGACAAATAGCTAAGTTAAATTGAACATTGCTTCCTGGCCTCCAACAGTATTCCAATATCCTAGGCAATCATTGAGCTAACCTTGAGCTTTGAGTTTTGTAAGAATATTACTTTTTCAGAAGAAATGCCTCCAGTTCTGATAGAGAGATAGTGAAAGAAATCAGGCGTTACAGTTTACTAGATAAGAGTAGAAATCTCAGGGCAAGTTCTAAAAAGTAAGCTTGGAATTCTCATTACAGTCAGGTATGGCAGACTATTTTACATATTAAAAGAAAGTTGGTGGGCTCCTCTGTTAAATGGAGGTTCCCTACAGATATTTAAAATAACAACCAAGTCACTCCCATATACAGAGGTTTACAATGGCCTAGGGAGAAGGTGAAGCCCTTGCTCCTGGATTCTAAGAATAAGCTGGCCTTAGGTAGGGCTGATTTTTATCCCAGTTGTAAACACTGCTTGGTTCTTGTCAGGTTTTATGTATGCATTTCTGTTTTGTGTAAAGAGTCATTATGCATTGGATGACCTTAATGTACCACCTAACGTCCTTGTTTTCTTCTGTAATGTAAGTCTGATGCTCACTTTGAGAAATTACATTCAGATCCAACACTCCCTTGTATTCATGGCTGTTTGTCACTTGTCCACTTCTTGTCCACCTGAGTACTGGGACCTTGACATCTCCTACAGGTTGAGGAATTCCCTCCAACTGAGTCCAGCCTGGAACACCAAAGTTGGAAAAGCATGACATCAGCAAGGATGAGATTACTGCTCATATCATCCCTCCAATCACTGCAGCACAGTGAGCAAATTGAAATACAAAAAACCCCACAGTCTTCAAGGTGAAGACTAAACACAGAATCACGCACAAATGACAAAGAGATGAAAATGACAACTGCACAAGATTAGGAAGAAAAAGGCATATCAGTACCCGAGGGCACTAAATGCATCTCAGAGTTGGCAACATGAAAGTAATTAATCTATTGCAATAAGATGAAAAATACTTACATTGTAAAGTTTAAGCAAGAATAATAGCACACTATTGAAATGCTGAAGATACCATCCATTGTTTTTATGCATAGAAAGCTAAAAGATTACATGAACATACTGAGATGATATATTTAATAGACATCAAAATAATATATAAGAATTAACAGATCAAAACTAGACATGATTCTTAGAGATGGTCAAAACCTTCACAGTAATTAATTTTTAGAGAGATAGTAAGTATAAAGGAATCCACAGATAAATAAAATATAAAACATAAACTCAATAAAATAGCTCTAACTAGTTATAATCTGCAAGCTGAATCAAAAAGGCAGAGGAAAAAAGACAAGAGACATAGAGAGGATGGAGAAAGTAGAGAAAATATTTCTTTACTGACATGATAGATAAAGAAGCAAGAGATTTGTAGGGAATTAGGGATGTCTTTGCTCCAGGGTTCCAAATTCTTCAGTGAAGCTACTACCCCAACAGAGTTGCATGCAGTAGATTAACAATAATAGATATCCTTTTTAATAATAAATGCATGGAGGCTTTAGAATGTACAGAAGTCCAAGAGTACCTTCCCTCTAATCAGGGTCTTTTCACTGAGAAGAGACAGCACCTTGTTCTGTAAGTAGGAATAGGTAATTTTGTCTCTGAGTGATGGATGCATGCATTATGCAAAATCAGAGTAAGGAGATGTGTAAATCCATGGGGAATATATATCTTGTTCTTCAGCTAAATGGGAGGCAATTAAGGGTGAACCTTGTGGAGAGTGGGGGATACCTTACCCTTTGGTCTGTATTTGGTGAAGATGAGTCATAAGGAGGAAAGAAATAACAACTGAATCCCTATTGGACAATCTATGTAGACAAACAAAGAGACTGAGGGATTATTTATGCCTACTTTTTCACCCGAGACCTCAGGTTGAACCGCCAGCTCACCACAGCATCTATCACAGAATGGCTTTTCTTTTAGTGCTCTAGAGTAGGTGGAAATTGGCATGGGTCATCAGAAATGATCCAATCTGGAAAACAGAGAGGTACCATTTTAAGAAATGGGAATATAATGACATTGTACTACCAGCATGAGAAGAGGGCTCCATGCTCAGCACTAGCCAACACCTGCAGAGCTTCCTACACATATCCATATCTAGTGAAATGAGAAACAGAAGAGTGCCAAGACACAATGTATTGCATAAATGTTCAATGTATTGTGTAAATTTTCAATACTACATTTCCTGAGCTCCATGTCGAAAAGTGCCAACTCATCAGATTTTCATTCACAAAGAAAGAGCTTATTTTGCAAGTTTTATTTTTAAATGTTTCAGCCTTGAAGTGCAACAGTTAGGAGGTTATTTTACAGCATGTCTCATTATGTAAAATTTTCCCTCTTCGGAAGGTTATAAAATATTTGATTACACCGTTGAAACCATCAGATGCCCACTACATCTTCTTGAAGACAATAACTTTTTTCTTTGCATTAAACAGAGCAGGTAAATGTGCAAGAGAATAAAACAGTTACAAAACCAAGGGCAAATCTGGAGAATAATAAGGACTGGAGCTCAGCAAAGGGACATGACTTTATTTCTGAACATAAAAGGACAGTCAAGACATAAATGTCCAATGGGGTTTCCCTTTTTCTTTATTTCTCCCTTTTTAAAAGATGGTACCTTGTTACATCTAAAAATCTCATCTTATATTGACAAGAATTGCTTTATAAGCATATCTTGATAGTTCGTGCTTGCTGTACGCAGAGGGAAAAGACAGAGAAGCATCCTTGCAGTTGAAAAAAATCTGAGCTTAAAAATCAATCTGACTATGAAAGTAAGAGAATCTTATGAGTTTCTTCTATGGCTTTATATCTGTTTCCCAAAGGCCTATTCTTGATCCCTGAGATGAGACCTTTGGAAAGCAGAGCCCAGTCATATGTCGTGGGTCACTGTAAATGTATTCTTCACAATGGGAGCTCTAACCCCAACTTTTTCTTTGCTTCTTGCCTTTAGATGTAATAAGGTTTTTATTTATTTATTTATTTATTGCCATACAGCAAAAACAGCTAAATGCCAAGAGTAGTGGTATTTCTTTCTCTTGGACTGGACTCTCTAAAGGTATATTCCAAGACTAATCTTGTCTTAGCCAAGCAAGGTGGAGTAGCCTAGAATCCTAGCAGCTTAGAATCCTAGTAAGTTTGTGAGCTTGGCAGAACCTGGATTACATAATGACATTCTGTGTTTTTATTTTATTTTATTTTATTTTAATATAAAAGTACTTGTTCTATACAAGTTAATTATTTTATATATTTCATTATATCCATCAATGGAAAATTAGTAGAGACAGTAGTTTTGTAACAACAACCTACTTAAACCTACTTAAACACAATAATACACTTACAGGAGAATTTTAAGGACAGGCTATAGAAAGGTTAGCATTGCCCTAAAATGCTTTAAGTAGACATTCTTGGGTGAGTTTGGGGGGGGGGTACAAAGACTGGAATGGTGGAGAGAATGGGAACAAGAAAGGCTAGGCTGATGAGATTTGGGGCAATGCTGTTATGAATGTGATTATGGACCATCTTTGTCATTCCATGAATGAATACGTGGATGTATTTTGTCTGTGCCCTGAACACATGGAAGTCTAAAGTTGAAGGGCATTTAGAAGTTTTCCCGACGGAGAAGATTTAAGAGATCAAAGCACTTAGACTTCGAGATTGGTATGATTGTCTGCTTTAGAGGGGTTTACAATTAGGATTGAATCATAAAAACAAATAAACAAAAAAATAAACAACAACAAAATGGCAAAGCAAATAGATTTTTTTTTAATTCTCAGCTAGGGCAAAGAATATGTGCATGATGTAAATGATGATTATGATTCCAGTCAGGAAGAAGTAATTTCAGCAATTTCAAAACACATCAGCACAGCTTTAAAAAAAAGAAACTTAAAAAAAAAAATCTTTGCTCTGGGATAATAAAGGAAAAAAAATCATGGATGAGGCAGTTTAGAACTTAGCAAGTAACCCCACCCATCAAGAATCATAGACTGAAATGAAAATTCAAAGAGATTTGGTACAGAATCTTTTCAGAAAGGAAATCTAGACTGCACTATGCTCCACATTATACTCTGCTCTTAGCTGGTAAGGTATTCTATGTTCAAATTCATAGTTCATGTTGGCAGTAGACTTTGGCATCCTCCATATGCTTCTAGGTTGCAGGTATGCATGCAGAATGCAGAATTGCTGTGCTATTGTGGTATCTCTGGAGGAAAACAAGAGGCTGGTAGAGCAGGCATGTACAGCAGGAAGCCTTAACACAGTGATACCAGAAACTGAAAATATAGTCAAAAGACTGGAATTTATAGATGTCAGCATTGTGCACCTGCCAAGGAAGCCTTATGAAATGAAGCAATGCCAACCCCACCATGTCCTTTGGGGCCCACACACTGCAAGCATGTGCCATAGATTCTGGACAAAGAACACAGGTACCTAATATCTGCCTTGGTTAGTGTCAGCCCTGATTTGGTCTGCTTGCTTCTTATGTTCCTAGTATTTCCATTTGGAGTGGTAATGTATACCCCATACCAAAGGTGTCTGGAAAATATATAACTTGTCCATTTTAGTATTTTTAAGATTTCCCCATTGGGTTTGCCTGAACCCTCAGAGAAAACTTTAGAGTTATAATTATAACAAGTAGGAAGCAATAAGGTTAGGGGATTGTTATAAAAGCCTTGTGCTTTGTGATATGATTGTGAGCCTTTAGGTACCAGAGACAGAATCCTACAGCTTGAACATGAAGTGTCTCCTAAAATTTGGGAACACAAACTTCTGGAATGAACCTTACCATACATGGGCTCTCTAATATGTTGAATAGCCGATCAGAACTCAAAGATTGTGGAGAATTTGCAACATGTGAAGTCAATGACAAAATATCTTGAGCCACTCCCCTTAATAGCTATGCATTGCCTTCCTCTGTATGGGACCTAACATCTTTGTAATTACTACATAAATCCTTGAGCATATACAGAAAGATCAGTCAGTTCTACTAGTCAAAATGCTGAGTACGTAGTCAGGCAACATCTGAGAACATTGGCTGAGACTTTCCTGCTTTTCTAAGAATTGCGTATCTGCTACTTCCAAAAACATATTTGGAAAGTGTCTTTGTTTTTAAATTTCTTTGTTCTATGATTAATTTAAAAAGTGCATGAAATTGTAACCATGTAGAATCTGGTATTTAGTTGGAGTAACTTGACTGTTTCTGGTCCATGGTCACTCATACTTAACTTCAGAATAAACCATCTTCCCTTTGAGGTGAGATTTGTGTTTTAGCAATGACATGTACATGGGTTAAACATTTTGGTCTCTTAAATGTATGCCAAGACTGAAAGGTGGTAACTCATCAGAAAGTGTGGCCTCCTGAAAAGAAACTAGATTGATGACAGTATTTCCCCTCAGCACCTCCCTGTGTCTCACTTTTACTTCCTAGATGCCATGACTTTCCTCAGCACGATTTTCTGCCATGATATGATTCTCCACAAGTCCATTGGCAATGGGTCAGCCAATGCCAGACTGATACCTCCACAGCTGCGAGCCAAAATAAACTTTTATTTCTTATAAGTGGAACACATTTGATATTTTTTCACAAGGAGAAAAAGTATATGCTACATCCACTCCAGTAGTGACTCCTGTGACAGGCCTAGAAAGTCTGGAAACAGTCCTGAGGCAGAGTTTCATGGAATCTTAGCCTCCTGGAACCTTGGCATTCCCATATCATGTATACTCCAAACCTGTCCTCATGCTAGTCTGGTTTATGGATCCGTGTGCTCTCTTTCAGTATTGTTTTATTATAAGTGCATTTAAGAATAGATTTTTGACATATAGCTAAGTTAGATTAAGCCTCCACCAGTGTTCCGATGTCCCAGGAAGTACTTGAAGCTGACCCTGAGCTTGGAATTCAGTAAGAATGTTACCTATNCAGTAACATTCAAATTTACCTCTAGTAGAGACAGTGAAAATAATCAGGCATTACAATTTACTTGAATAAGAGCTAGAAAGCTCAGGGCTAGTCTACATAGTAATTACTTAGAACAATAGCCGAGTCATACCCATATACAGGAATACACAATGACCTAGGAAATAGGTAGATTGTGGTTTTAGGAGGAACAGTAGTATTATTCATGAAAGGGTTAGTAGAACAGAATTACCCTGGTGCATGCTTTTCACTAGGCCCAGAGGAATAGCATAATCAGACATTTACTAAAGGACCCATGGTGGTATATTTAACAATAGACTAGCATTGCATCAGAACATTCACCTGGTTCCTGTGTTTAGCTGATCTTAATTAGGGTTGTTTCTATTCTCAGTTGTAAACAAGGCCTGGCTCCCANCATCTTTTTATGTATGCATTTTCTTTGTTTTGTGTTATGAACCAGTGTACCTTGACAGATGTATTTGCCTAGCTTTCCTGTTTTTCTTCTGTATTATAAGACTGGTACTCGCTTTGAGAAAATACATTCAGATACACACTCTCTCTGTGTCCATGTCTGTTTGTCTCCCTCTTCTTCGCCAACTCTTTGCTTGCCTGTAACCAGAACCCCGAGTTTTCACTGAGGTGAAATCTTCTGGGAAGTGTTTTCTGAAAGCACAGAGGCTCTGTTCCAGAGATAACCTTGTGCTGTGGCTGGACTTGTTAATGTGTAAGAGCCACCCAGGTGGTACTGGTTTTAAAGGCATGAATGGGCCATGAAGAGCAGCTGAGACTCGGCACTGTGAGAGGCCATGGAAGGCCATTGGGGAAGGTGCAGCCTCAGTAGTGATTGATGTCCCAGGACTGAAGGGGTCATGCACAGGAATTGAGGCTTAGAACTATGAAGAGAGGCTGTGAGAGGCTATTGGTGAAGCCTAGTTATAGCAGAAGACAGCAGCATTTGGCATTTTGGAGATGCAGGTTCCATGAATGACCACCAAGAACAGCAGCAGTGGACTACAGACATCTGTAGCCTAGAGGACAAGGTGGGTGCTACAAAGGGCAGAGCTGGAGAAGTGACCCAAACCCTTGGAGGAATCCAGAAAATCATGGATGGATCCCAGACATTGGACAGTTGGAGTTTGATTTTGATTTCAATTGTGACTGTGCCCTGATGCTTTTTCCTCTTGAAGGGAGTATTTTAACTGTGGAACCCACAGTTAAGAGACTTTTAATTGTAAAGACTTTGGATTTTAAGAGAGGTTGAAATTTTAAGAATTTGCAAAGACTGTGGGACTTTTAAAGTTATTTAGATCTTGGGGATGAATAAGAGGACCCAAATGAGGTCTGTCTGCAGCAAGTATAGATAGATAGATAGATAGATAGATAGATAGATAGATAGATGAAGAGGAGGAAGAAATCTAGCTTCCATCTGGTCAATTAAGGTGAGTGTGCAAACTGTGGTCCTAAAAACTAAAACCAGTAACAACTGAGTTATATTGACCAGAAAAATAATTCTGAGATGGTCTAAATTTATACAGGCTGCTGAAGGGACCCTGATATAGTGGCCTCTTGGGAGGCTATGCCAGTGCCTGNCAAACACTGAAGTGGATGCTCACAGCCAGCTATTGGATGGAACACAGGGTCCCCAATGGAGGAGCTAGAGAAAGTACCCAAGCAGCTGAAGGGGGCTGCAACCTTGTGGNTAGAACAACAATATGAACTAACCAGTACCCCCTGAGCTTGTGTCTCTAGCTGCATATGTAGCAGAAGATGGCCTAATCAGCCATCACTGGGAAGAGAGGCCCCTTGGTCCTGCAAACTTTATATGACCCAGCACAAGGGAAGGCCTAGGCCAAGTAGTGGGAGTGGGTGGGTAGGGGAGCAGGGGCAAGGGGGAGGGTATGGGAAACTTTCGGGATAGCATTTGAAATGTAAATAAAAATAATAATAATAAAAAAAATTAGAAAAAAGAAAGAGTAAAGAAGCTTGCTAATCATTATAAATCAAAACCAACCAACAAAAATTAGTTATAATAAAATATCTACAAACATGTCTGAAAGCTAAGACAACCTTGATTTAAAACTGACTAGAAGTCAGTTAGATGATTTAGTGATCAAGTGTATCAATCATGAGAACCTGAGTTTGATCTCTGGGACCAACAAAATGAAAGAAGAGAATTGCACATATGAACCTCCACATATATTCTGTAGCTTGCCTTCACACACTTCCAAACATGCATGAACAAACACATCTTCATATTCATAGCATAAATGAACAAACAAATAAGTAAATGTAATAAATAGTTTAAAAATCACCTAGATTGATAACCAGGTATCACCATATTTTCCTGGGAATATACTTGACAGACTGGCCAGTGTGAGACGGCAAATATTTCACATTATCCTTTTATTCTAAACCTTTCTACTTTGCCATCTTTCTTATACATAAAAAAAATAGATTAAATGGAAGCAAGGACCAGAATTGACTAAAGTGTATGTGTGCCCATGTGTGTGTGCCACATGAACCTGTTAAATTATTTTCACTTTCTAAATCCCACTTATTTTCTTTTTATCCTGTTTCATTTTCAATTTACTCCAGTTAGTTTTTAGAACCAGACCTCATTAAGGGGTGCATGGGTAAGTGTGACTATTTCAGTTCTATAAGAAGTTAATTTCCTTGTTTGGTTTCAGGATTCTAAATAACGAAAATGTTATATTAGATGCGTCAGTAAAACATTCTTTTTTAAAACTTGTTTTATTAGATATTTTCTTCATTTACATTTCAAATGCTATCCTGAATGTCCCCTATACCCTCCCCCCACCCTGCTCCCCTGTCCAGATTGCATTGCTAACCTGAACTGCAAACTATGGACACAGCAAACTTAACTGCCACGAACAGAATACAAGTATTTAGGAATTGGGTATAATTTGAAAGTTTGGCTGCTAATCTATCACAAGTAGGCATTTAGGTCCAGTTTGATATGATTTTGACAGTTTTATTGGTCATAATTATGACATTAAAAGAAAAGTGTGAGGCATTGCTTGTGCTATAATATAATTCTGATGATGATGCTTATAATTTGATTCAACTTTGATTACCCTTATCAAGAGGTTAAAGAAAAAAAACCTCCTACTTAGTTCTCAGCAGTTTCTTCCCCCTTGCACCCACCCTACACTATTTGAGCTGTGATTATGTTTTTCACTCTCCTCTTCTTGGTCCACTTTGTACTGATTAACATTCTAATTCTGGTGACAATTAGGTCAGTATTTACCTGTTATTTCACAAGTATAAAATAATGGTAGTTTTGATGGAAAATACTCCCTTACTCTGTCTCCAATAAGGAAGATAAACATTTTCTCATGGTGTTTTAGGGTTTCTATTGCTGTGAAGAGACACCATGACCAAGACAATTCTTATAAATGAAAATTGAGTCTAGGTTACATATTCAGAGTTTCAGTCCATTATCAACAAGGTAGGCAAAAAGCTTCCAAGCAGTTAAGCTGAGGGTTTTACAACTGCATCCAATGGAATCCAGGAGCAGACTGTTTTCAGGCAGCTAGGGAGGAGTACCTCAAAGTACCACCCCCATAGTGACTCACTTCCTCAAACAAGGTCACACCTATTCCAACAACACCACACCGTGTCCTAATAGTCCACTCCCTGGGCAAAGCACATTCAAACTACCACACATGACAATAAACTGGTCAAAAGAATGGAACAAAATAGTACATTTGGTTCACAGAGTTCTTTGTTCACTGGCTTCATTCCATAAGTTCACAGTGCAAGGCCTTCTATTGTCAGAGATTAGTGGGAGCCCCTGTCACCTGTTCACTTATGTATACATATCCTGAGGCTGAGGTGAATGTAGGATATTTTAAGGAGACATTGTCCCACAAATTAAAGTCATCTCCTGGATGTAATCTGTTTGCTATTGCCATGAGTGGAGTGGTTATGATGTGATAAGATTTTCCTGTAAATATCTGATTTGAAGCTAGGAAATTGCGTTCTATAATTTTTCAGATACCTTCAATTGGAGTCAGGATCCCTTACAATAGGAGAACCTCAGGAAAGTGAGGTATTTTAATGGTTTGCAAGGCAAATGCGTCAGGGAATACCTCAGAGATTTATGTAGACTTTGGAGTAATGATTGTATTGCCTTGTTAAGTTAGCATGTGACCCTGGGCAATCACATAAAAGGAAACAGTAAAGAGAAAAGTTCAGTAACTTGACCCACCTCAGCATCACTGGAAAGAGTATGACACATTTTAAAATGGATGCTCCAGTGCTAGCATAGTAGAAAAACTATTTAGAATAGTATTCCACATATCAAGTGTTTTAAGGCAGTATAAAACAAAATTAGCTTGATATTTTTCTATCAGTATTAAAAATAATATGAGAAAAGTTAGAAATTGTGTCTTTTTACATAAAGCAAATTTATAATATTACCAGAAATTTACAGCTCAGCTCAGCTCTAGAAATCCCAGATAATTAGGCTTTCCCACCTGCCCCACTGCACCAATAAAGAGGAACTTAATGGTTAAAAAATACATAAAAAGTTTAATCAATGGGGCTAATTGGGTAGAGGTGTGGATACAACAGCCCAATAACTCCCAGCCTGTTACCATGCATTGAAGTGAGTTTTAAGTTCAAATAGAGGTGAGAGTGACTAGGGTGGCAAAAAAATATGCATGACAGCAACCCTGGCTGAGGTATGTACTACTGTCACAGTTCTCATTCTTTAGGGTTACTTGAGGAGACTTTTTTTCTTGAGGAGAGTGATCTGTTTTCCACAAAATAGTCCTGTTTCAAGATTCAGTCTCACAATAGACAGCTGCCTGTATTTGTTAGGGCATCTGTCCAAAAGGCCCTGTTGCATTTGAATCCAAGGTTACTATAGGTTTAGGAAAATGTTTTAGCATTGCAGTGAACCTAGAGGGTTTATAACAGGAAATTATTTTTTAAAAAATAATAGAAAGAGTACTCCATTCCCCTTACCCATTGTTCCTCTAATCATAATGGGAGATAACACAGAATAGGTATCATTGTATTTTATACAGGCATTTTTTGAGAAACTGGTGTGTGTGTGTGTGTGTGTGTGTGTGTGTGTGTACCACACACACTGGTGGCAAGTGACTGGAAGTAAAGGGTAAAGGAGACAGATATAAAATGAAGACAGAGATGCCAAGTGTTCATCTATAATAATAATGTCGTCACGCAAGTAGATTCAAAGTAGACTCCATGACTCTGAAATCAATTTGTTGCTCTAACTTAAGTTTTAGTACTGTGCTTTCTGTGTTATGTCAATACTGATGATCTCATTACTACAAATGATACTGACTCAAAAGGGAAAATAGTTCTCTGAAACTGATGGTTTGGGCCCTTCATTCCAACACAGGGGAGGCAGAAGCCAGTAGATCTTTGTCAGTTTGAAACTAGTCTTGTCTAGTAAGTTCTGAGTTCTAGGCTAGCTGTACAATGAGAAGAAGAGAGGAAGGAAGGAAGGGAAGGAGGGAGGGAGGGAGGGAGGCAGGGAGGGAGGGAGAAAAAGGGGAAGGGAAGAAGAAAATAGGGATGAGAAAAAATTTTGGTGCAAAAATATATTTGATGATGCTTTTAGTCTTGAATATCTTAGTACACATCAGTCTCAGAGCAGGTCTAGAGGACAGTGTTGAGACAAACCCAACTGCTTAAACACTTTTAGTCCATTCTAAGATTTAATTATGAATACATTTTAGTACCTTAAGATTTTTTTTTAATTTAATTATAGCATCATGTCACTACTTGTATACATCTGTGCATGTGGTTTTTGGTGTAGTATTTTCTAACGATGTAGAAACTTTTGTGCATTCACCTGCTATTCTCATTTTCAAATGAAGAAAAGATTGGAAGAAAGGAAGGAAGGAAATAAAACCTTGTCTTGCTCTCTTATTGTGTTCTTAGTATGTAAAAGATGCATTAAGGAAAAAGATAAGAATAAGCTACAGAGCTTTTCAAAACAGTATACAGTTTGCTTTCAGGGCATGTGCCAGATTAACTCTGCTTGCTTCATTGCTGTCAGGTAGATGATTGATTGCATTATAAGTTAACGGGATTCTTGGGAATCATTCTGAACCTTTGGATTTGGGTTCTATTTAAGTCAGTTTGATCAATTATATTTGTCATTATTTTTGTAGTTATTGATTTTTTCTGATTGATGCATCTGTCAATTATTTACAGAAAAGTTAAAGATCCTTCATAATTATGATCAGGTATTAAGTTTTATTTAATTTGAGGCAATCTTATCGGATACCAAAAAAATCTAGAACAACATTTTCATTATTAGATTTCTCTCACTGACATATTTCACAGTAAGTTTCTCACTTTGGAAGCGACATGGGTATTTGCTGTAATGTGTATTTTCCTATTCTGGAGAATGCTGATCCCCCGAGAGCTTGAACAAGTTTCTGAGTACCTCCCAAACCCATTCTGTCAAGGCAGTTGTTTCAAACACAGAGACTGAAGAAGAGACATAACTCAGGTCCTGCCACCTAACCTGGAGAGGGAGTCTTTATTTCTCCTTTTAGAAAATGTGAATACATAATTCATCTAGGTTTTTATCAAATTGTTTTCAGCAGGAAAAAAATCTTTAAAAACAACTCATTTTGCCATTCCTTGGAGCAGAATTTTATCTGAATTAGCTTGATGTATTTGTTACATACTGTTGTCTACATCATGACTAATTTATTAATCAGGTTCCATTTTTTTTTTTTTTACACTTTAAAACCTCTCTAAGAAATACAGCATGTACTTGGTTGTAATTGCCAACCAAAACATAAAAAACCTTTACCCCATTCAGTACTTAAATTTGTCCTACCTAAGCATGTGTGTTTGGGTAATTATTGGTGTAGGTGCTGACTACAGGGTTGGTCTTTCTTGGGAGGGTGTTTTGGTCCTTGATTTCTGTTTCTTCTCTGAATTTTCAGGGAGTGGGAGAGCTGTGTTACCTGTATCACTGGCCTTCTCACATACTGTGTTCGCAGGGAATGCCTGTTGGTGTTGGAGATCCAGTGACAGTGGGAAAGAGTGGTCAGGACGGGATGGTCTGTGGGATCCACAGGAGTCACGGGCAAGAGGGAAAGGAAGCAGAGTGTAGGAGTCATTCTGTTGCAGTGCTAGCGAAGAGACTGAGTGATTGGGTCTAAAGAGGGAACAAAAAGAGCAGAGGAGGTTTGCAGACACACTACCTGAGATCTTCTGGCAGGTGTGGGCTGTAGAAGAGCCAGTGTATGTAATTTTCTTGAAGGTGTGGTCAGAGGCTTCCTAGCTGTGTGGCTCAGGCTCAGCTTGCTGGATGATCTCTGAGATTCCAGTTCTCACATCTCTATAGCAGTGGTGACAAATTTGTACTCTGGAATTCTGGAAACAGCCTCAGTGTTAAATCTGTTGTTTCTCCTCCCAGACTGTGGATAGATCATGTGTGTTTCTAGTGTCTCAGGGCCATGTTAAAAATGCCCTCAGAGCAGAACTGAAGGCTCCTTAGAAAAGCAGCACAAAGAGTCGTTAAATCCTGGGTCCCATCATACAGAAAGGCTCTTAGCCTTGGCTCTTTCCCTGGGTGAATAAAGGCAGAATAAAGGAAAAGTAGGAAAAAATAAATAAAACCTTCCAGGGAGGGGATTGAATTAGAAACTTTCAAGCAGAGAAAACCCATCTACTTCCCTCTGGCCTTTATTCACCACTTGCCCTCCCCAAAAACTTGATCCTGAGAAAGAATGCTGGATACTTTCTTAGCCCATCCATTTTTCTAAAGTTCTTACTGCTTGAAATGTGGGTCACAGACTAGCAGTTTCCACATCTCAAGCCTGTTAGTGGGAAATGTAGATTCTGGGGATGAAGTCAAGAAGATCTAAATCAGAAAGCAAAGCTTTATAAATTCCTTAAGCACCAAATGTGTGTAAAATCTGAAAAAAAATATTGCATCAAGTCATATTCTGAATAATAACTCAACTTGGTTACTATAATTGCTTTGCCCAGTTTTTCAGATCCAGGTGTTACATCTCAAGAGACTCTCTCTAAGGCCATTTTTTTTTTTTTTTTTAATCACAGAACAGAAAAAAATAAACCCTTTCGGTGTCACATCCTCAGGGACAATGCCTTTTTGCATTTTTTTTTTTTTTTTTGCATTTCTGCTATGAGATGTGTTAGAGTCAAGTAGAAAAGAGGAATCAGAAGAAAATACATATTTAAAGAGATTTATTAAAAGAAACTAGCTAGGTATCTTCAAAGTCTGTAGAGCAGGTAAACTGGAAGCAGAGACTACAGTTTGTCTCCAAACAAAGGATTGTGTGAATCTCAGAGATTCACAGGATCTGCACCTAAGACTTCTCAAATTATTCAATAAGGCTTATAACAATTACTTAGAAGGACTATGGATTACAACCTTTAGCTACTTCCACATAACATTTCTCAGCAACAGCTAGAGATATACCTGAGTGGTACATACCTTAATAAACCATCTCTGGGTGTTCTCATACCTTCATCAATAGATTATTATCTAGCATAAATATGCAGAAGACCCATAGGACATGGTTAGATATTTCTTAAATCCCAGCATTCAGTAGTTTGAAGCAGAAGATTCCAACCTCAAGACCTGACTAGGTCACATAGCAAAACCTTGTCTCATGAAACAACCCAAAATATGAAGAAAAATGTCTGTGTAATTGAACTGTTATTGAGCAGAATATTAAGCTACAAATCCAGTCATAAATATACGTATATTAAAGGATTAAACATTTTCCCATTGATATTCAATAGGAACAGTGAAATTCAGTCACAATATTCTCCATCTAACATGCACTGATTTCTGGTGGTCTGTTCCAAGTGTCAGGAGACAGACAGAAAGGGATGCCAGGATTTCTGTTGTCCTTCACAGGACCTATCTCCCTGTACATGTAACTGTTGGTTCTCTTACTGTGACCCCAACTTCACTCTTCACACTGTAACAAGTTTTTGTTGTTGTTGTTGTTTTGTTTGTTTTGTTTTATATTTAAACAACAACAGTAACAAAAAAATTGAACAGAACTTTTCCATCATTTTCCATGTTTCTGGGGAAAAGTATGATACTTCATACCCTGGTGGCTGACTGGTTGTATATTGTAAAGTGTATGCTTTATTGTTGCATATTTAATGTGCTGGACTGGTGTGTGTGTGTGTGTGTGTGTGTGTGTGTGTGTGTGTGTGTGAGAGAGAGAGAGAGAGAGAGAGAGAGAGAGAGAGAGAGAAACAGAGACAGAGACAGAGACAGAGACAGAGACAGAGACAGAGACAGAGAGAGAAAGGATAGGGGAGATAGAGAGTGGGAAGGATGGAGAAATAGAGGGAGCAAGATAGAGAAAAGGACAAAATACTTGTAAAATTTAAGAATTTTACAGAACCTGTCTTCAGTCCTTTGAGTGTCCAGTGCTAACTTGTGCCAGCATTTAGATGCTACTAACATTTCACTGCTTTCATCAACTTTATCATTTTTTGTACCTTAAATTACCCTTTGTGCACACTTACATAATTTATCTTCATTAATCACCATGAATTATATCACAACATTTTATTGATTCAGTATTATATGTTAACATTGAAGGATACAATCTTCATATTTGCCTTATAATCTATCATTGTTATAATAAAACATAAGTAGCCAAGGCTACTTATAAAAGAAAGCATTTAATTTGTGGCTTGTGGTTTCAGAGGATTGGATTCCATGACTATCATTGCAGGGAACATGGAGACAAGTTAGCAGACAGGGCACAGGAACAGGAGCTGAGAAGTTACAACTTAAGACACAATCATGAGGCAGAGAGAGGGACACAGGGAAGGGTATAAGCCTTTTGAGACCTCAAAGTCAACAACCAGTGTCACACCTGCAAATCCATCCCAAAAGTTCTCCAAACTAGGGACCAAATATTCAAATATATTAGGGTCATTCTCATTCAAACTGCAATGTTTAATGATCTTTAAAGAAATCTGTAACATAAGGTAATAATAGCAGGTCCCATTGAGAATGTATCATTCAAATACATAAAAAGGCATATATGTGTGCGCATAATTTTCTACATATAATAGGAGGAAAATTTACATATACAAATTGACTAACATATAAATATAAAAACTAAATCATGCTTCCAGTTTCCTTCTGCACCCAGAGCTGATCCTGTGCTACATCCCTACATACCCATATTCCTCCCAGAGAGAGCTGGTCTCCCATGAGTGCTGAAATACCTGTGAGCAAATGTAATACCACCACTCCTGCTCAAATTCCTGGCCCAAAAGGGACCCTCCCAGAGCCATCAGGACACAGGAACCAAGGAACAGCCCAGGACATGAGTGTGAATTCACTTCTGATTGCATTTGCTGTATGAGTCCTTACATGGCAGAAGAGATCACCAAGATTCTCAGGCCTGATGTACAAACACATGGACACTGTATATGAAAATGAACTAACAGCATACTAACCTACCAAAGACCTGAGAACTGAGTACTCTCACATACAGGATGGATTTTCAGCAGAGGAAGAAAACTGATGGTGACACCAGCATTAAGATAAAGGCAGACACTATGAGAATAAGAGCAGTTCTACCACAAAACCAGCTATAGACAGAGGAATGAGACAACATCAGCTATACATAGGAACATGGTTCTATATGTCTAGAGGATAATGCTGAGCTCAAGATTTGGGGGTTGGAATTGAAGAGATGGCTTGGCAGTTTATAGTATATGTTGTTTTTGCAGGGGATTCAATTTGGTTTCCAGATACCACATGGGTCAGTTTACAAATGTTTTAATTCCAGCTCCCAGGAGGAATCTATACCTCTGGCCTCTGCTGGTGCATATAACCCTCCCCAACATATTCAAAAAATTAGAAGCAAATATTTAAAAAGATTTGGGTTTTATAAATGAACAAAAGATATTCATCTGACAGCTTAAAATGAGGAGTAAAATAGCAGAGTGTATTGTAGAAACAAGCAAATATACAAAAAACAAACAAGAAAATGTTTGGTAATGTATTTCCATGTAGAATTTGGGTGAAACTTATTACGAAGAACAGGTTAAGGACCTAACATCATATTAAAGGAAGTTTATCCAGTCTGGATTTTTTGAACTGTGTGACATTTATTTCCAATCTCCCTGCTTGCCTTTCCAAAGAACTGTGTCAGGAACACACAATCAAATCTGCTCGCTTAAAGAGGACTCAAGTCCCTGGGGAAAAAGGGAAATGTTTCCCATGCCCCCTCTCTGCTGTACGCTCCCTTCCTGTTCACTATATTAATGATACTAGGTCTAGAATCCATTTGGTGGCCTTGGCTTGGGGAATTTATCTTTAGCTTTCTGAAAACAATGTATGCATGGATAGATGCTATACACTTCTCTTGCACTTTTCTAATTGTTGAGTTGCTGTTTCCTCCAAATTGGTATGTTCCCTCCTGAAAGGGAGGAGGGAAGTTTACATGAAACAGGAATTACATGAAATTCAGACCACCGTTCAAGAGGCTCCTTGAAAATTAAAGCTTCACAAAGACCCTTGCCATGGTTACAAAAGCAGTTCAGTATACAATTGCCAGAGAGAAAAGCATCGTGCACTGGCTGAGCTCCCTGCAAGTTGTGGGAGTGTCTATTGAGCAGAGGATCTTTGATGAGGCAGGATCCATGCTGGGATGGGCTTTCTGGTGCAGCAGCTCTGCCTTTGAGACTTCCATGCACCTGTAACTGAAGCCTTACTATGTTTCTCTAAGGAACTCCAATAAAAACTCACTAGTTAATCATACCTGATGTCGCTGTAACTGTTTTGTTTGTTTGTTTGTTTGTTGGTCTGTCCTTAATGCTCTTTCTGGGGCTAGTAGGCTCTTGCTCATATCTCCCCAGAAAGTTTCACATAATAGTAAACAACTTGGGAAAATTAAATGAAAAGTAAATAAACATGTACTATGTCTAGACCACTGTAATCTGTAGTCATTTTATTTATTTTTTTCCCTATGGGTCAAACCACCCTAATATAGGAAAGAATCCATAAATACCAAGAAGGAAGTTCTTCAATTACTAAACACAGAAAACACCCACAGGATGAAAAATACCAACGAAATTGCCACTTATTGAGTGCTTAATGGCCCCAGACATATTTAACTTCATTATCTTCTATTCCAGAACCAGGAACTATGAGAGATACCTTCTCCCTATCTGTTTCACCAGTAAGAAAAGTCAGCACACAAAGTAACTGAGTTACAACTTGTTATACACAACTGACCCCAAGCACGATTGCAAAATCACACACTCACTTATTCCACGCATAGTCAAGGAAGGCCGGGTTTCACTGAGCTTTCAATCCAAAGAGAGTCCAAGCCTAGTTAATGCTCACGATTCTAGGTCATTTAGAGTTAAGAATTTACACAGGTTAAGGAGCCTGCATCATACCCATTGAGTCTAGATCTTAAAACAAAGCCATAAAGCAGGTGTGTCAACCCAAGGAAGAGTCAGTTCTTACCTTATTAGCATGTTAGTGGCAAGCCTTGCCTGCACTGTTCATAGCTCTGTAGCCACAGTCCTTTGTGGATAGTAAGCTGAATTTCTCTTCTATAATTCCTGCCAAGAAAGGCCCAGGGACCACCTGACCTAGTCCTCCTTCATAAAACTGGAAGAAGAGAACAGAGTACCTCATAACTGCCTGACACAGACAGAACACCGGTCGCCAGTCTTTCCTGAGAGACTTTTTCTCCTCTGTGATTTAACTTTCTTGGTACCCAGGCACTGAAGATACATCAGACAGGGACCAGGTTCAGTGTCCCACACAACTGAGAAAGTGGCTGTCCTAAAAAGAACATTTTCTTTTTCTGTAGAATCTGAGGGTAGACCCCAGGGCCTGTGCATTCCAGGAAGTTATGCTACCACTTTGCCACATACCCAGTGTCCAAATCTTTCTTAAATCATTTTTAAAAGGATTTATATAAGTAAATATATAGGAGGGCAGCAGACCCACTGGATCTGAGGTTCGAGGAGTTATGAGCTGTGCTGAGTGGATGCTCTGAACAGAACGTAGACACTTTGGGAGAGCAGACCAACTGTTAATCTCTAAGGCAGTGGTTCTCTGCCTTCCTGATGTTTTGATCCTTTAATACAGTTTGTCACGTTGTAGTGACTCCAAACCATAAAATGATTTTGTTGCTACTTCCATAACTGCAATTTTGCTGCTCTCGTGACCCGATTGCTTCCCACAGGTTGAGAAGCACTGCTATGAACCATCTCTTAAGCTACTTCATAAGATAATTTTTAAAAAAATATACTTTTACTTTAAAAGCAAAGTTCCTTAATTTTGCTAAAAGGCTTGTTTTTCAATTTTTCACTTAGTTTGTGATTGACTGATGTTTGTTCCTGTCTTCCCCACCCACAACCGGGGCTGTCTGAATCTATCCTTTGCTCAGAACATGAAATTAGAAATAGGATGGCTCCTGATATGAGAGCTAGAGAGCTGGATGTGGAGCTAGAGAGGGGAAGAGAGGCAGAAGCGTGTGTCTTGGGGTGGGGGTGGATTGCCTGGGCTGATCTAATTGAACTGAGACCACAGAATTCAACACCAGCTTGAGGCACTGAGCACCCAGCACTCATTTGCTTCTTTGAACAGAACAAGCCTCCACTGATCATAAAGGACCAAGGAGCTCCTTAGATTTGCAGAGTAAATCTAAGTGGACATGATGGTATCTACACTGTTAATTAGGAAGGAAAGCATGGAAGTTTCAATCGTCTCATCCTTCACTATACTTTCTCTGCTTTGGGGGAAGGTATATAATATGAGATTTTTATTTTTTGCCTTTTAAAATTATGATTATCTGTTTAATTTTATCAAATAATTTTTTCACATTCTTTGAGCTTACCAATTTTTTTCTTGTTGATTTGACTAGTACATATTTTAAGGCATCTATGTGTTAAAACGTTTCACTCATCTTAAATTTTTAGACAAATAGAGCATAGTAATGAATTGTACGTTTTTTGTACATTTGCTCAGCTTACTCATGTTTTCTAAATGGAATGTTGGTCCCCTGACTATTGGCAAAAACAATCCCATTTGAACATCCTTTGAATCTCACTCAATGGCCTGAATAGAGCACTTCAAAAATTGAATGTGTCAAATGCACAGACCAAGATATAAGATGCCTGATTCCTGAGAGTGCTAAACTGACCCACCAAATAATAAGCATGAGTAAATGGGACTGAGACTATGAATTACTTAATCAGATCTCTTCTCATCATTCTTCCTAATAATCCTCATAGATAGAAATGGAGAGTCATTCCTGTATCATTTTCTGCTATAGAAAATGTAAGCTTTATAGTTCATGAACATAAAGGATGACTTTCATTATATTCTCATGATCTGTCAAGATCTGCCTTCCAATTCAGCACAGAAACTTTGGTTCTATTAGTCTGCACATATACGAGAGCCAGAGTCATAGACTTGAGTTTTTCACTTTCAAGTGCCTCTCCAAAGTATATCAGTTGATGAAGTAAAATACCACATTCAGTGACTTGCAAATACCAAGCAGAATGTTACAGAGAAGTCAACTGAAATTCAGGCATTACTGACAGGCTCTCTGAGGCTGGAAATAGAAAGTTAATAAAAGCACAGTGGAGGGTGGTCTGCTGTGCTCTTAGTTTTATTGTTTCCAAATGGAGCTTAGTTTGTGCAGTTTCAGTAAAGTATCATGCAGCTTCCATTATAAATTCCAATTCACATGAATTTATACCACACCTCTGAGAGTTCAAGATGGGCTCCAATTTCCACAGCAGCATTAGCCCAGGAGCAGGGTTTAAAGTGTTGCCTTTTTCTTATAGATTTCAAAAGAGAGGAAATATAGAATAGTAGTTGCTTTGACTGAATGTCTTTTTTTCTGAAAAAAAAAATGCATGCCTGTATCTGAAAATATATGCCAGTATATTTAGTGCTGGATCATAAGTCATGGCTGAGTATGTGTCCTCTAGGACCCTGGACTATGATGTCACAATAATGGCTCAAAAAATAAAAAAACTTGCATAATAACCGCAAAAATCTATCAAGAGAAAGAGCATGCATTCAATCCAACAGACTAACAGCTTATAAAATGTAAGATAAGGTGACATAGTTATAGATAGTGTACTGAAGTTTCTTTATTATTGCTTTTTTCAATGTTTTAGCAGGTTCATTATAACATTTCCATACACATTTGTAATTGTACATTGCTCATACATGGCCCCTCATTACTTCACCTTATCCATTATATTCTCTCCAAACTTTCCCTTCCATATTTATACTATATACCATATAAATATATACATATGTATATATTTGTATATATACATTCAAGGTATATCTAAGGAAAATATACATGTGTCTTCCTTCTTTCTCTGTTATTGTTTGATCCTTACATCTTCTATATCAAAGTCCCCTTCTGTTTTTATATCACAAGAAAAATGTACTTATTTTTATTCCTTAGGCTGGATTATATCACTGTGATGATCTCTACTTTCATGTTTTGCTGTAAGTGTTTTAATTTCAGGCTTCATGGCTGAAGGAAATGCTAGTGTATACAGCACATTTTCTCTATCATCGGGTTCACAGACATCAAAGCTGGCTCCATATCTTGGCTGTTATGAGTACCAGTACAATAAACACAAATGTGCAAGAGTCTCCTTGGTGTATTGCCTTAAATTTCCTTTGATAAATATACAAGAGTAGTATAGATGAATCATACTGTAGTTCTATTTTGCTTTTCTGGGGAACTATTACCAGTTTCCCCAGTGTGTTTACCAGTTTACATTGCTACTAGCAGTGTATAAGAAATCTCTATGACCATTGGCTCATTAGTATTTGTTGATTTTTTTTCTTGATGCTAATGGTTCTGACTTGGATGAGATATAATCTTAAAATAGTTACAATTTTTTATGATTTTGCATCCAAATCATTTCATACAAATTTTCATATATTTACTAACCATTTGCCTTTTTTTTTTAGAATTATTTAGTTCAGTAACCAAACTTTTATTTGAAGATATTCTTTGTGTGTATGTGTTGGATTTGATAGTTCTATATGCACTGTGGATACTTACCTATCATCTATGTGTAGTTGGCAAATATTTTCTTTTATCCCATAATCTTATTCTTGAAAAAGTTAATTAATTGTATTTTTCGTCATGTAGGTGACTTTCTTATTCTTTTCTTTCTTTGTTTTTCCTTTTTTTTTCTTTTGTTCAGTCCCACTACCAGATCTTAGGGCAACTGCCTTTGTTGTTGGAACCCTTTCAGAAAGTCCATCCTTATGTGCACATTAGAGATTTACTCTATGTTTTACTCTGTACGTTTCACAGTTTTGCCTTTCCTTAAGGTCTAGGATCAGTTTAAGTTACTTTGGTACATTTTAATAGAAATGAACCAACATTTTCTCTTCTATACTTGTATGTCCAGTTCATCAACTATCAGTTTTTGAATAACAGCAATAAGCTTAAATAAAATATTTAATTCCGAAGGCATTTTATTTTAATTTCAACTGATCCTGGAGTATCTAAACTATGGTGCTCTGCTTACAATTGTAATAAAACTCGGTTCAGAGAGTTGAGACAACCAGACTTGTATCAGTTTAGTGTTTGGATGCTATAGTCATTAAATTCATAGGAAAAGAAGAAACCATCAAAATCTACTCCTTTTGTAAAATACCCTTCAAGTACTTTAACATTTGTGATAAGTATATCTTCTCATATAAGGTTTCATGCCTACTTTTAGAGATTCATGAGATCACATGCACCTTATAAATGTCTACTTATTAATCTCAGCTATGAAAGACCAGTACTTGTGGATCTGTTTGTCATCTTTGTATTTGTCTGTCAAGTTGATGTCAAGTAATATCCATTTAAGTTGTTATGTTATCAGCATTACAAATAACATCTCTTGTTTTGTAACAATTTGTATTAAGCATATCTTGCTTTTCTCTTCATCCTCTCTTTGTCATTTGTTCAGATATTCTAAGTATATTGTAGAATAATCATGCTAATATATTTTGCCTTAATTGAAATGTATAAATGTTAATCTCAGCAAGATTGCTTCATGTTATAATTTGAAGGCACTTTGGGTACTTTACATGGACTAATTTTGCTTAGCATCATTAGACAAATAGAACTAAGAAAAATATTTTATTTGTATCTAAGTAGTACTTTATAGAAATAAAATATATTGAATTTAATTATTAAAAAGTAAAACAAACAATTGAAAATAGACATGTATCCAAAGACATTGCAAGCAAATGTACCAGTATGATGTACTCATAACACTTGGCCACTTGTTACATAGGCAAACAAATCAAGTATCAACATTTATGCATGTTTAGGTAAGTGGTTTATATAGCTAAGACTCAATTTTATTTCTGAGTCCTATTTCCTTACAGTAGCATATTATCATACTATGTATCTCTAAATGATTAGTCAATTAGCTTTTTCTCTTTAAAATTATTTTCTATTTCTAAAACAGCTTTTAATCATGAAAGAACAGCATGACTGTAGATAGAGTGACTGTCTGTAATACTTAAAATGCTTTGTGAAATGGATGGAAGACATTGCATTTTTTCCCATACAACAAGACATTGAAAGGGATGAAAACCTAAGTGGTGTTTGTAAAGCACTTTGGCTCTGGTCATGAGTGTGATAAAATGTTCTTCAGTGCCATGGTAGATGAAAAACCAAGGTAAGTGAGCTGTAGCAGGAGAATTGGGAACCCCAGGGTATCATTTCATGGTCTGGAAAACACCATTTCTAAATGTTTCGAAATGAATGGTTTCCATCTGTACCAGGGCCATCAACTTGCTGTGGGTCATTCATGTGCCTATCCCTCACAGGCTGACTGGGAAACCAGAGCCATCCTCTGTGATAGCAGTTCTTCCCATTGATTGAATATTCTCTTAGCCATTCTTATATGAGCTGAAGAGAGAAAAACTTAGATGATTTTGGAGGCTCATATTTTCTACCATGGTGGTAACTTAGCAAAGAAATGGAGCAGTGGATCTGAAGTAGTTCACATTAACAGACAAGTGCAAGCTGTGATTAATCCCTTGTCCTATCTAATAAGATCCTTCTTCTTAAGGGTTCTTTCCTCCCAATATACACCACTGCCTTTGATTCAATTGGCAGGTAGTACCTTCCCGGAGACTGTGGCCACCATTGTTTAAATTGTGCTCATCTTATGTGTATTTCTGATATTTTACACTATGTTTTAAGAAATAGAATTAAAGAGAACAAGCAATTGATTATTTGTTTGTTTTAACTCCTTTTCTATTGCCATGACAAAGCACCATGAACATGCTAACTTATAAAAGACTTTAATATGGAGTTCATGTTCTCAGGGGGTAATATAATTATGACTTTTATGTGGGGATCATCATAAATTTGGAACAGAGAAAGAGAGAGGGAGAGGGGAGAGCGAGAGGGGAGAGGGAGAGGGG
>NC_034602.1:16540722-16618054 GCF_900095145.1 Mus pahari
GAGAGGGAGAGGGAGAGGGAGGAGAGGGAGAGGGAGAGGGAGAGGGAGAGAAATAAAGGTGAATGGCATGGGCTTTCAAACAGTCAAAGCCTGGTGACTCACATCCTTCAACATCAGACACCTCTTCCTAATAGGTCCAAGCAGACTCACCAATTGTGGATGAAGAATCCAAACAATGAGCTTGTAGGGATCCTTATCATTTAAACCACAACACTATCCTTACAATTAATGCCAAGGTATTTAAACAAGTTCTTACTTTAGGAAATCTTCACAATCACTGTGATCTTCAATTTCTGAGACAAACGGATTTTTTTCTATCAAAACCCACTGCTTGATTAACAACAATGACTTCATTTTTGAAACAAATATTTAGTTTACAAGTGAAACCAATGATTCTTCTTTCATATTTTTCTTTAGAAAAGAGTAAATTTGAGGCAACCCATCAATGAACAAATTCAGTGGCTGGCATTGTCGCCTCTTGGTGAATACTGATTCCCTTTCTCTATTTTCATTATTTCTAATTATTTAATGAGAAATAATGATTGTTAGTAATTTGAAGAAATCACTCATTGTCAGCTTAAAAAAGTTTTGAGCATTTCCAGGCTTCAATAAAAATTGTTATTTTATGGTGTTTTTATATACTAATAAATGAATGTCACCCAAATAGCATTAATGACACAAAGTAATTCTGAGATCTAGAAGGATTTTACACAATTTAAATGTTTAATACAATGTTTAAAGACTGTGGATATTCGGTTTGTTTAGACTCATTTTTCACTGATGTCCAAACATTCCTTTGGAGCAAAATGGTAATTCACTCCCATTAATCTTAGCAGATGTGGGTAGTCTAGCCCTAACACAGCCTCCATTCCCACTCAGTGGGGCACTCTGAGCATCACTGTTTAAAGACCTCATTTGTAATCAGTGCTGCCAGACTCTTCAAGCACCCTGAAGACTTTATTTTCTCAAAGTCAGAGTGTACACTGGTCTTTGTGCACATTATGCCCACTACATACTAAATGATCATATCCTTCATTTTAAGCAGTGAGATACATGACTCCAATTTCAGTTTCTCAGAAGTTTAGTATAGTTGTTTATCTGTACTATGGTTCTGAACACTATCACTTTGAGACATGAAATCTGAACACAAAGAAGCGTTAAGGACATCAACACATCTGCATACAGGGTCCAGTAGAAGACACTACTTCACAAAAGCACTACTGTTTTCCACAAGCTGCTTCAAAAGAGCAATGATTACAAAGCTTAAAAAGTTCTTTTCTCTGTACCTATATCCTTTCATGGGTATTTTGTTCCTTATTCTAAGGAGGAATGAAGTATCTACCCCATCTGGGAATCCATCCCATCATCAGCCACCAAATCCAGATACTAATGCACATGCCAGCAAGATTCTGCTGAAGGGACCCTGATATAGCGGCCTCTTGTGAGGCTATGCCAGTGCCTGGCAAACACAGAAGTGGATGCTCACAGTCAGNTATTGGATGGAACACAGGGCCCCCAATGGAGGAGCTAGAGAAAGTACCCAAGGAGTTGTAGGGGGCTGCAACCTTGTAGGTGCAACAATATGAACTAACCAGTACCCCTTGAGCTCGTGTCTCTAGCTGCATATGTAGCTGAAGATGGCCTAATCGGCCATCATTGGGAAGAGAGGCCCCTTGGTCTTGTAAACTTTATATGACCTAGCACAGGGGAAGGCCAGGGCCAAGTAGTGGGAGTGGGTGGGTAGGAGAGCAGGGGTGGGGGGGTATAGGGAACTTTCAGGATAGCATTTGAAATGTAAATAAAGAAAATAATAATAAATAAAAAATTAAAATTAAAATTAAAAAAAAAGAAAGATAGCCAGTCCTTTCTTTCCCATCTTTCTCAGCTTGATATGATACTGATTATTATGCCCAGTCTGATTAGTCTTGGCCTTATAGTCCTTAGTATTTTTTCCTCCTATGGTTGACTACAAAATGGTTTCCATTGTTTCACCAAATTTCTATACACAGAACAGTGTATGTCATTTTAGCAAATCTCTGACTAGTTTGTTAACTGAACTAAAAAAAAGGCAAGGGAAGGAGACTGTTAGGACATTCTTTCATTGAGATATCCTATATTTGAATAACATTGACTATATGGGGAGACACATGGTCTCCAACCTCAGTAGTACACAATAGAGGGAAGAGGCAAGAAAGAGTGACACATGGTTAGATAAGAGCTGGAGACTCCAATTTGTCCCATAACATCTGTTGAAGATGAGAAGGTGGATCATCCATTCTTCTGCTTCCAATGGTCTACATTCTCAAGGTACTAAGAAATTTAATAATTTGGGATATCTGATTGATAGAACAGATTAATAATTCAGAAGGCTGAGTGAAACATCTGAGAAAGTCCTTCATTCTTTGACGTTTCAGAGCCAAATATAAGCACATTGTTTGTGAAGTGGTTTTGTTATTATTGAAAGAGGCAGTTATAAACAATGAGATTATAGAAGGGACATTTTCACTTTATTTGATATCAGAACAGAACACTTAGTCACTAAAGACTCTGTAAAATCAAGACACCAGCTTTCACTGGAAAAAAAGCACACTGTATATTATCCCCACTCTATTATTTAAGGCAAAGATCCTAGTCTACCACCTTCTTCTGCTGTCTTAATATTTATGGTTATATTTAAATTCCTATAAGACCGAGGTAAATATAAGAGCTTCCAAAGTAGAAAATGACCCTGAAAATAGTCAATCAAAATGCTGAGAACTAGAAGACTAAAGGTAGCTATACTAAGAGGAATAGGACAATGCAAAACTGTGTGAGGACTGATTTAGCTAAGTAAGTATATTTGCTTAAAATTCTTTTGTTTGGTGTGCAAAAACTTAGGTAGAGTGCTTGCATAAGCAAGATAGTAAAGTCAAGACATTTCTGAAACAGTCCAGGAAGCAGTCAGTTTCAAAGCAGTGGCATTATTTAAAAGAATAATGTGAAAACACTTTCTTCATTGATGTGAAATGCTGAGAGCACCCTACAGTTCCTAAGGCATGGCTGTCACATATAACTCAGAGGGAGACTAATGACAACTGGCTTCAATACAATTAGTCTTTCCAATTCTGAAGTAGTCTTGCCATGTAGCAGTCATCAGTTTGCAATTTGTACTTCACACATGAATCGATAAATGCAGACTCCTCACACAACAGTTCAAAGACAATGACTTTGTTATTCAACAACTTCAGCAAAAGTCAGAAAAAGAGAAAGATTCATGATTACCCAGTTCTTCAAATCTTAGAATCTTGTCTGTCGATGGATGGTGTCTTGATCTGGGCCACACTATAGCTGCTAGAATTCAGAAGTATTCCAGTGTTGGCTTTTATATATTAGAAGACATTTGAGAATTAGGGTGATGGATTACAGGAAATTGTGTTTTGGATGGAACAAGAAAAGTAGCCAACATGTTCCAGCAAACTTAAATCTTATCTCAGGGTCTTTGGATTCCCAGCATATTTTATAGTTATTCTTGAAAATTGCAAGCAAGAAAAAGAAAGAAATGAGCCAACAAAGGCCACCAAGGACCTGTTCTCATAAGTCTCTCTGGACATAGTGTGATTTGGCAACAAGAGATTTAGCGTAATAAAAGTAGCCAGAAAGAAAATGACTGACCACATGAAGAGGCATTACTACAAATTTTATCTATAATTGTGAAACAGAAACATGACAAAAATTGTCTTAGCGAATTTTGGTCTTATGCAAGCCCCCAGATACAACCACCTCAATTATCCAGAAAAATTTACAAAGAGAATGGGGAATGGGAAGAAAAGGACCCATTTGGACATAAGTATTTCTTCAAAATCTGCCCAAGAAAATTCTGGTTGCAAAGATCCATATGATAATTTCTGGATCTAAGAATGGGCAATAATCCTTTGTGGTTACAGAGACTGGTTTACTGTTTTGTCTAGTTAAAAAAATGTAGACAATGGAGAGCCATGTAGTATCAAAGTAAAAGAAGGTTTGGATAGGAGTATTTATTGGTCAAGGTTCACCAGGATAAGTGTGCGTGCGTGTGTGTGTGTGTGTGTGTGCGTGTGCGCGTGCGCGTGCGCGTGCGCGTGCGTGCGTGTGTGTGTGAGAGAGAGAGAGAGAGAGAGAGAGAGAGAGAGAGAGGAGAAGGAAGAGGAGGAGGAGGGGAAGAAGGAGAAGGAGAAGGGAGAGGAGGAATGGGCAAAAGAGAATGCATGCAAACATGTAAATAGAAGAGTTAGGTGATTACTTCTTAAAAATTCTGAAGGAATATAATTTTAAACCTAGAATTACATTCCTTGTCAATAGTATAAAGGGAGATAAAGGGTGTCATTTGTCAAAAAAAAAAAAAGAGGTAGACAATGATACTACAAAATGAATGCAAGTGTCTAGAAAATATAGTCTGGGAAGGACTCTATTTAATTCTATTATCTGCAGAAGTGAAACTTAAACCTGTCTCTAAAGACAAGAGGAGGATGCCACTAGGATCCCAGGAAAGTCTGCTGAGACTTCCAGCATATGTGAGTTGCCTGCCTTTTCACTGAAATAGGCTGTCACAGTTAGTGCCATACCTTAGGTCAGGAATGAGCTTTCCTATTCTCCTTGCATTGATTGAATTGATAGAAACATCTTTGGGAGTATGTTTTTAATGTGTACATGTTTACATATGCTTGAAGAAGCCAGAAGCCAGCATGTGGGTTAGAAATGCAACTTGAAATTGTGATCAAAGGTCTGATATTGGTCTGGAGTTTACAGAGCAGTCTAGGCTGGCTGACTAGAGAGCCCTTTCTACCTGGGTGTGTATACTTTCCCATGGCTGGGATTCCACACTATTAAGTATACTATCTTCTATGCAGAAAACCTATCATCTTTATTAAGATCAGCTGTGCTAGATTCCATAAGATGGACTTACAGACTGTTGATATTTCGTCATAGAAGGAGCAGAGAGTGTCACTGTACCCTCATCTAAAGTATCCAGTTACTCAGCCAAGCTAGTTGTATGTAATTCGTCCTAAATTGCATAGGATTTTGAGTCTTATAGAGGGGAATCATTATATGGATGGAAGAGAATGAACTCCATCGATAGATGCTCAATGAAGACTGACCAGGATGACTGCCTTAGGTCACTCACATTTCTACTAATACTTCTTATTGATGCTCTGTAAATAGCCCAATAAAGTTAAACATTTATTTCCCAGTGAGAAATTTGATAAAATTAAAGTATGGTTTGCAATTGGAAGATTAGAAAGAGGGCTAAATGTGGGGTATTCCACATTCCCAAATCAACTTTTCTACTTGAGTTTCCAGATCCAACATGAGGTCTTCAGGCTTGTATGACAAACACTTCACTGATGAGATTATCTCCCAGAGTCCAGAATCTTCTTTTGGACCTTCCAAGTCATAACTGTATCTCTCTTGTCAGAATATAGCCATGCCCAACTTTTTAAATTTATGTTTTATCTCTATATAATAGCTGTTTATAAAAAAATCAATTTATATGATCTATTATGAGGCATGTGGCTTCTGTACTGAATGAAAATGGCCATAGGCTCTCATATATTTACATACTTGATCCTCAGTTTGTGCAAGTGTTTGGAAAAGATTAGGAGATATGGCACTTTGAAGGGGCTGTATCTGATATATATATATATATATATATATATATATATATATATATATATATATAAAATCTATTTAGTATTCAGCATCTATTTATCTATCATTTGGCATCTATTATCTATCAAACACATTATCTAATCTATAGTCTTTATTGTCTATCACCTAGTGATTCTATTATTAATCATTTATGAATATATCATTGATCATATGTATGCATACCATCCATCATTTATATATCATCTCTTTGTCTCCCATGTATCATTCATACATCCACATGTATCTAAATCTATCCATTAATAAAGTTATCTTATAGAAAACAGTTTGCATGATCATGAAAATAGGGAATTGCAGAGATTTCCTGTGTTTAAGATGGAGATACAGGAATTCTCAATCTAAAGTTTCCATAGAAACCAACAGGTCTGAGAAGCAAGGGAAGCAGTGACATAATCTATGGCTTAAGTATGGGGAAATAGCATCCAATCTGAGTTAGACAAGGAGGAGCAATTCCCTTCTGACAGACTTCTTGATTCTATTTGTCTTACTCTAAGTGGCCAATTTCCAAACATGTGAGGGATAATAATGTACCTTACTCTGAATAAACTAACTATGGAGTAAACTTGAATTTATCCAGTTATAGCTTCAAAGAAACATAATATTTAGCTAAATATATGGGCATTCTGGCCCACCATGTTTACACATAAAATTACGCTCAGAATATATTAATGTGAACAATGATAACATTGATCCATAGGAATAGAAGTCGGCTGCTGTCAAGTTCCAGCTTATGGTATTTGGAAGTGATCCTATCTTCGGGTTTCTCCTGTGGAGTGTTTGTGCCCTAGGACATTGCTCTGTGGTGTTCACAGAGGTATGTGCATGTGGAGTTTACCGTTTTTAAAATATAATCACATTTATCAAATTTGTAATAATATTTTTTTAAAAATATTATTCTTTTATTTTTGTATTTTAATGTAATTGTATCATTCTCATTTTTGTTTTCCACTCTTCAAACCCTACTACACACTTTTCTTTGCTTTTCTTTCAAAACATGGCCTATTTTTTCTTTAATTGTTGTTACAAATATATCCTTACATACAGAAATAAAATAAATACAAATATAATTCTATAATACAACCCCTGCACCTAATGCCAGGGATCATTGCAGAAGAGGCATCAGAAACACTGTACAAGCCAGAGGAAGAAACACTTTACTATGTGACTGTATGTCCTATGAATGTCAGAAACTGCAGACATGAAGTCTCACCCAAATGACTGCCCCAATATGCACTGAATATAGATAAGAAAAGGGGAGGAGGAAAACTCAACCTTAGACAAAGAACTACAGATAACTAAGGAATGCTGGCAGTTGGAGAAATACTCTTCCCCAAGGAATGGTTTATCCAATGCACTCCTATGGCAGTATCTTAGAATACTTTTGTTTTACATATCTTGCTTTTACATTAACATAATTAAAACATCAACAGTCAAAAATTTGAAATCTACCATTATACTAGGAAATTTTTAACTTAAACATTTAACTAATAGATATGTATTGTTTCCTCTAGAGGAGAAAAATAAAACCTTTCTTTTGATACAAGGGATTTATTTAAAGTACTACTCTCTTATGATTATTTAATTAAGAAAATGACAGACATATTTTGACAGGGTAGATACATAAAAATTTTCACTAATAATATTTGTGTGGGTTTTATGTTAAATTAAAATATTTCAAAGGTTTACATGTGACTAAGAGTCCAAGATGCTGGGAAAGTTTCTGGCATTCCAACATGGTCATAATCTTATTTAACACTGCATTGAAAAGCAATGAGCATTGGTCATGCTCTGTTCCTTAATTGTTAGCAGAGTTAGCCTGAAATCCATACCCCAGCACAAACGCATTTGAATTAATTACACGTTTTATTTATTTATGCACACGGCCCTCAGAGTACTTCATGAGGAGGAAAAGAGGGTAACAACATGGTCATTTGTTCTTTAATCTCAAAGCCTCTGAAGCAACATCCTGTGACAGAAAGAATACCTCAAAAACTCCTACAAATAATGTAGGCTTAACTAATATCTGAAAATACAAAGTATCATGATCAAATAAATCTACTTTTATATCAACATAAAATTAGCATAATTTTATGAAGAAAATGATGCAATGTCAAAATCATAGAAGCATTGAAAAAGTCTAAGTAATTCTCATACTAAAATCTTCCACAAGCTGAACAAAGGTTTTATTTATTATTAAGCACAACAGGAATAAAACATGCCATTTATCTGTTGTACAACTTTAAGTGGTCTGAGAGTGTTGCATGCACACACATGTGGGTTTATGAGCACATAGAACCAGCTGTACCTGTGCAGTGACATTCAGCTGTGAGACATAGATGGGTTGGTCTCTCTATCCTCTGACCAGCAGTACCAGGACTCTATTCATGAGCTAGTTTAATGGGTTTCTGAATGATAATGAGAAAACAAACCATAGATTACTTTAATAGATTTCTGTGTGATAGTGAGAAACCAAAATGTCAGGACTTCTATTAGTTGTCTATATCAAGCCCATGAGAGAGATTTTAGCTTTGGAGAAGCAAAGATTCCTTTTTTTTTTTTTTTTGAGACAAAGATTCCTTATTAAGATTCAACAAATAAATGACAATATCACTGTCATCAATGCACTGTTATATAGTTTTACATATTATAGTTATTTGGAAGGATATACTACTTTCTCCTAAGGCAATGAGAAAGCCAGCTGCTCTCATACATGAACTAATATTAGCCCACTCTGCCCCTGCAAGGTAGAAGAACTTCCTCCTTTCTCTTTTTGTTCCCACTGTCATAAAAGGAAAAATATTCATTGTCCTCAATCTGTGATCGGAAGGGGAGCATCAGTGTTAACTATGTAGCAGAACACAACATTCTGGGAAACTTCAATGTTATGAATATTTCTCAATACCATGTCCCATGATAGTTGCTTGCCTTATTGCTATGATAAAACACAGGACAAGAAGCAACTTCAGGAATTGTTTACTGTAACTTGCACTTTGAAGAGATATCTCAGTTTTCCATGATTGGGGTGGGGGCATAACAACAGGAGCCTGAAGTTGTTCGTCACATTGCCTCTGCAGTCAGGAAACAAGAGTGTGACATGTTATTGCTTTGTGTACTGTCTTCTTTTTATTCAGTTCTGGACTATATTCAGGTGGGTCACCCCACATCTATTACCTAACCTACATAAGCCTACATAAAAATATCCAGAGACTCAAATCTAGATCATATGTACTTGAAAATCATTGTTTTTTCACATTTTCTTAACTAAATCTTCAGATTATCTGGGGGCTCAATTTGGTTTGTCAACTCTGGAGGACTTCTTTATATAAATATAAACTAATCTGTATTTCCTGTGGATCTCTATAACTGATCTGTGGAGGGTGAGCTAAAGTATGTAGTTTATAGTCTTGAACCCAAGATAAGCCTAGAGTCCTGTCTAGATGCAGGTGACATGACCACTGTGTGATGTTGAATATGCAGTATACTTGAAGTGAACATATCACAGCCAGGATGGAGTAGGAAAAAGAATGAAGTGGGTATCAGCCATTCCTACTCTAAGACTGAAGACACTTCACTTAGTGGTAATGTTGTAAACCACAGTATCTATTTAATCATATCCTTACTTGATTTATGCTTCCTAGAATCTTGAAGCCTGCATGCACATTTATGAACAGTGTATGTGGGTATTTTATTCTGCCTTAGTTTTCTATAAATAATTCTTATTATGCTTTGTATAGCCTTCTATCCCTTAGGTATTTTAGGCGCTTTTGTTTGTTTGTTTGAATTGTTGTACAAATATTGGCAATGAGATTGGAATAATCCATGTCTGTACAAGAAGTCAATGCCTCTTGTAAAACTTGTTTGTGAGAATGTACTTTTTAGGAATACATAAGATTCAACTAACAGACCATATGAAGCCCAAGAAGAAGGAAAACCAAAGTGTGGATAATTCAGTGCTTCCTAGAGGGAAGAACAAAACATTCACAGGAGGAAATATGGAGACAAAGTGTGGAGCAGAGACTAAAGAAAAGGCCAGCCAGAGACTGCCCACATGGGGATCCCTCCCATATACAATCTCCAAACCCTGAAGCTATTGTGGATGCAGGGAAGTGCTTGCTGACAGGAGCCTGAGAGGGCTGTCTCCTGAGAGGCTCTGCCAGAGCCTGACAAATACAGAGGCAGATGCTCTCAGCCAACCATTGGACTGAGCTCAGGGAACCCGATGGAGTTGGACAAAGGACTGAAGGAGATGAGGGAGTTTGCAGCCCCATCGAGGAAGCAACAGTGTCAACTGGCCAGACACCCCCAGAGCTCCTGGGGATGGGCCACCAACCAAAGAATTCAAGTAGAGGGACACATGGCTCCAACTACATATGTGGCAGAGGTTGGCCTTGTTGGACACCAGTGGGAGGAGTTGCTCTTTGGCCTAAGGATGCTCAAAGACCCAGTGTAGGGGAATGCCAGGGCAGGAAGACGGGAGTGGGTGGGTGAGTGGGTGAGCACCCTCATAGAGGCAGGGGGAGGAGAATAGAAAAGGGGATTTCTGAGGGGAGACATGGAAAGAGGAAAGCATTTGAAATGTAAATAAAGTACCCAATGTACTTTTTATTTAGAAGTTTTTTTTTCCCCAAGGACATTTGTTCTTTTTTTTTTTTTTTTCATCATAGAGGTTCTTACACTGAATTAAAGCACATACAAATGACCTCGCTTATGGCATGTCTCTAGTGCTACAACTGTTGAGTCCTATATTCACCCTATTCATCTTTAATAGATCAACTAAGAGATGCAAACTAAACCCTCCCTTGGTAGCAGATGAAAACTTTGTCATTTCACTCTTGTTATTTGTAATTTTTCTGATTTAAATTCTGGCCGTTTCATGATGCCTTATGTCTGTGATGTGTTTAATAGTGATTGTTACTACATTGTCTTACACAGGTCTTAGGTTTGCAGAAGCAGAGGCATAGATGACTGGGAAGTCTTGGGCTTAGGGTCTGCAAGAAGGAAATGGAGATATAAAGCAATGCAGCTTGTCTGATCTCAGAATAGCCTATGAGTTATAAAAATGAGAAAGAAAGTACCCACTTTGAATCTCATTAGTCCTGCTACTCAAAAAAAGGAGGGAATTCTTTTAGATTTTTTTATGGCTCTTAATTCAGTAATGATTTCTGGCATTTAGCTCAGAATAGACATTAGAGCTGTATAAGCATGTAACCTTGCTGTGATAACTGATGAACATGAATATTAATGTATTCATTACTTTGGTTTCATACCTGTAGACAAATGTTTCACCCTTAAGGTATGATTATAATTTGACCAGAAGTGGAGGCTTCTTGGGTTCTCCCAGTATCTCCTGCCTGCCATGACTTTTCAAGCACTTTGCTAGTGTCCTGGTAAGCTTAGTGGACTTTGCTCTAGAGATAACACACTTCAACCAAGTGTTATTTCTACAGCTACAGACATATATACAGAATTTTTGATGTACCATATGAAATTAAAATTAAACTTACAAATGTTAACATTATTTTACTTGAATAAAATTAATGTTCTTGTAAGGTGTCATTTTCATACAAATTAGGCCCTATAATCATGAATTAGTTTTCAACTGCACTGATAATTGAAATAAGTATATATCTGTATTCTAAACAAGTCCTTGCCAGGCTAATATAGTAAAATAATGCTTTCCTTTCTAGATTACTTTAAAGGTTTCCATTTGTCTATGAAAAATTCATAAAATGTTTGTTTTATTCCTCTTCATTTAGTAGGCTATTTGGCTTGCAATCTTCTAAGGAGAATATTTATAAATAAAATTTAATTTCTTTAGTTCTCATGTATCCTTTCTTTTGTTCTAGTTTTGGTAAATTGTAATTTTCTAAATTTCACCTATGTTTGCAATTTTGTTTATATAAGTAGTGTGCTAATAATATTTCCCTTAACACTTTAAAACATCTACAGTCTCTGACTATGTTTATTTTGTTACTAGCATTGGTGATATTTATGTTTATAATTTCCAGGTTCCTTTTTTGCTGGATCTTTTCATTGATTATAATATCCCACATTAAATATCAGGTAGGATACAGAAATATAGTTATTTTCTGTGGTTGAATTACTGTATATTTATTGGCATTCATTATTCTGCAAATGAAAATATTCCCACCATGCCATCTTGGGCGCAAACTCAGTGAACGGTCCCACAGTTCCCAAAGGACTCTCCACACCACGGGCACCCATCAAACCCAGGATGTTAGGAACAGGGACACAGGAAACCCACACAACCAGCGGTTGGGATTTCTTCAGGTCAGCTCCAGCCCTGTGCCACCTAGGGTGTGAACTCCACAGACAGGCACATCAAGGATCTTAGGATCACTGAGGAAAGTTGGCCTCCAGAGAGGGCTCTGACCCTGCGACTTAGATGAGAGCACCATCTTGTATCCCAGGTCTCTCAGAGATCACTCAACACAGGAGAGCATGTGGGCTGCAGAAGCAACAGAGCTTCTTGGACAGGGTCCCTTCGGGCCTTCATCTCAGGCAGGAGGTGGTGCTGAGCTCCAGACCTCTGTGCACCTTCCCTGCAAGAGGAGAGCTTGCCTGCAGAGAGTGCTCTGACCACTGGGACTCAGGAGAGACTTGGTCTCCCAGGAGTGCTGACAGAGGCCAACAGAATCACAGGAGGAACAAGCTCCATACACCCAGAGATAGATAGAACAACTAACACCAGAGATTATCAGATGGAGAAAGGCAAAAATAAGAATCTTACTAACAGAAACCAAGACCACTCAGCATCATCAGAACCCAGTACGCCAACCACAGCCAGTCCTTGATACCCAACACACCCAAAAAGCAAGATTTGGATTTAAAATCATGTCTCATGATGTTGGTAGAGGATTTTAAGATGGGCATTAATAACTCACTTAAAGGAATACAGTATAACACTGCCAAACAGGTAGAAGTCCTTAAAGAAGAAGCACAAAAATCCCTTAAAAAATTACAGGAAAACACAACCAAACAGGTGATGGAATTGAAGACAACTATCCAAGATCTAAAAATGAAAGGAGAAACAATAAAGAAAACCCAAAGGGAGACAACTCCGGAGATAGAAATCCTAGGAAAGAAATCAAAAACCATAGATGTGACCATCAGCAACAGAATACAAGAGATGGAAGAGAGAATCTCAGTGCAGAAGATTTCATAGAGAACATGGACACAACAGTCAAAGAAAATGCAAAATGCAAAAAGATCCTAACTCAAAACATCTAGGAAATCCAGTACACAATTAGAAGACAAAACCTAAGGATAATAGGAATAGATGAGAATGAAGATTTTCAACTTAAAGTTCCAGTAAATATCTTAAACAAAATTATAGGAAAAAAAAAAAAAAAACCTTCCCTAACCTAAAGAAAGAGATGCCCANGAACATACAAGAAGCCTACAGAACTCCAAATAGACTGGACCAGAAAGGAAATTCCTCCCAAGACATAATAATCAGAACAACAAATGCACTAAATAAGGATAAAATATTAAAGGCATTACGGGAAAAATGTCAAGTAACAGATAAAGGCAGACCTATCAGAATTACACCGGACTTCTCACCAGAGACTATGAAAGCCAGAAGATCCTGGACAGATGTTACACAGACCCTAAGAGAACACAAATGCCAGCCCAGGCTACTATACCCATCAAAACTCTCAATTACCATACATGGAAAAAGCAAACTATTCAATGACAAAACCAAATTCACACAATATATTTCCACAAATCCAGCCCTTATATGGATAATAAAGGGAAATTTCCAACACTAGGAAGGAAATTATGCCCTAGAAAAAAGCAAGAAAGTAATCCTTCAACAAACCTAAAAGAAGATATCCTCAAGAACAGAATCCCAAATCCAACAACAAAAATAACAGGAAGCAACAATTACTTTTCCTTAATACCTCTTAATATCAATGGACTCAATTCCCCCAATAAAAACACATAGACAAACAGACTGGCTACATAAATAGACCCCAACATTTTGCTGCTTACAGGAAACCCACCTCAGGGACAAAGACAGACACTACCTTAGCGTAAAAGGCTAAAAAACAGTTTTCCAAGCAAATGGTCTGAAGAAACAAGCTGGAGTAGCCTTTCTAATATTGAATAAAATCGACTTCCAACCCAAAGTTATCAAAAAAGACAAGGAAGGGCTCTTCATACTCATCAAAATTAAAAATCTTCAAACATGGACTCTAAATTCTGAATATCTATGCTCCAAATGCAAGGGCATCCACATTCACTAAGGAAACTTTATTAAAGCTCAAAGCATACATTGCACCTCACAAAATAATAGTGGGAGACTTCAACATCCCACTCTCATCAATAGCAGATCCTGGAAACAGAAACTAAACAGCGACACATGGGAACTAACAGAAGTGAATTGACCCATTCTTATATCCTTGTACAAATCTCAAGTCTAAGTGGATCAAGGAACTCCACATAAAACCAGAGATACTACGACTTATAGAAGAGAAAGTGGGGGAAAACCTCAAAGATATGGGTACAGGGGGAAAATTCCTGAACAAAACAGCAATAACTTCTGCTCTACGATTGAGAATGGACAAATGGGACTTCATAAAATTGCAAAGCACTTTAAGACAAAAGATACTGTCAATAAGACAAAAAGGCCACCAACTGATTGGAAAAGGATCTTTACCAATCCTAAATCCAATAGGGGACTAATATCAAATATATACAAAGAACTCAAAAAAATGGAATCCAGAAACTCAAATAACCCTATTAAAAATGGGGTACAGAGCTAAGCAATGAGTTCTCAGCTGAGGAATACCAAATGGCTGAGAGGCACCTGAAAAATGTTCAACATCCTTAATCATCAGGGAAATGCAAATCAAAACAACTCTGGGATTCCAACTCACACCAGTCAGAATGGCTAAGATAAAAAATTCAGGTGACAACAGATGCTGGCTAGGAAGTGATAAAAGAGGAACACTCCTCCATTGCTGGTGGGAGTGCAAGCTTGTACAACCTTCTGGAAATCAGTCTGGTGGTTCCGCAGAAAATTGGACATATTAGTACTGGAAGATCCAGCAGTACCTCTCCTGGACATATACCCAGAAGATGTTCCAACTTGTAATAAGGACACATGCTTCACCATGTTTACAGCAGCCTTATTTATAATAGGCAGAAGCTGGAAAGAGTGCAGATGTCCCTCAACAGAGGAATGGATACAGAAAATGTGATACATTTACACAATGGAGTACCACTCAGCTATTAAAAACAACGAATTTATGAAATTCTTAAGCAAATGTGTGGATCTGGAGGATATCATCCTGAGTGAAGTATCCCAACTGTACTGGGTAATTTTGTGTCAACTTGACACAGGCTAGAGTTATCACAGAGAAAGTAGCTTCAGTTGGAAATACCTTCACGAGATCCAGCTGCAAGGCATTTTCTCAATTAGTGATCAAGTGGGGAGGTCCCCTTGTGGTTCATACCATTTCTGGGCTGGTAGTCATGGGTTGAGAGCAGGCTGTTCAAGCCAGGGGGAGCAAGCCAGTAAAAAACATCCCTCCATGGCCTCTGCATCAGCTCCTGCTTCTTGACCTGCTTGAGTTCTGGTCCTGACTTACTTGCTGATGAACAGCCATATGGAAGTGTAAGCCTAATAAACCCTTTCCTCCACAACTTGCTTCTTGGTCATGATGTTTGTGCAGGAATAGAAACTCTGATTAAGACACCAACCACAAATGAGCTCACATGATATGCACTCAATGATAAGTGGATATTAGCCCAGAAATTTAGAATACCCAAGATACAATTTGCAAAATACATGAAACTCAGGAAGAAGGAAGACCAAAGTGTGGATACTTCATTCCTCCTTTGAATGGGGAAGAAAATACCCATGGAAGAAGTTACAGAGACAATGTTTGGAGCTGAGATGGAAGGAAGGAGCATCCGGAGACTACCCTACCGGGGGATCCATCCCATAAACATTCACTAAACCCAGACACTATTGCAAATACCAGCAAGATTTTTCTGACAAGATCCTGATATTGCTGTCTCTTGTGAGGCTATGCCAGTGCCTGGCAAATACAGAAGTGGATTCTCACATTCATCTTTTGGATGGAACACAGGGTCCCCAATGGAGGAGCTAGAGAAAGTACCCAAGGAGCTATAGGGGTCTGCAACCCTATAGGAGGAATAACAATATGAACTAACCAGTATCCCCAGAGCTCATGTATCTAGCTGTGTAAGTAGCAGAAGATGGCCTAGTCAGCCATCATCGGGAGCAGAGGCCCTTGGTCTTGAGAAGATTCTATGCCCCAGAACAGGGGAATGCCTGGGCAAGCTAGTGGGAGTGGGTGGGTTGGGGAGCAGGACTGGGGAGGGGGGGAAGCGTATAGGTGACTTTTGGGATAACATTTGAAATGCAAATGAAGAAAATATCTAAGAAAAAATTGTTTTTGAAAAAAATTTAAAAGAAAGAAAATATTCCCTTATACTCATTTGCAGAAATTATTTCGACCAGGTTTATGTGATTTTTTAAATATCCTTTTTTTCTGATTGAAATTTGCAATCAGGCATTTCCTTAAGGATTCTCAGACCTTTAAAAACGAAAAAGAAAATTCACTCCCTAATATCTGGTTGTTCTCCCCTCTATTTGGTCATCATTACTTCAAAGCAGTATTAGTAGACAGAGCTAGGAAATACACTTAAAATCCATATATTCATAATCACACTTTAAATTCAACCTAACTCTGCTCCATTCTACTCCATATTTCATCTTCGGGTATTTGTTTTTACTTTCTCCCACTGTTAAAACTTTAATTATAGAAGACATCAACAATATTATTCCTTAGGTTTATCTTTCAGAATACACAAGGAGATTTCAGGCTTTGTTGAGATAATTTCTTGCTTGTAAACTTTATTCACTGCTACATAAACTTCAAGGCTTTTCTCTTACATACTCATCACCCTCACCTGTCTTTCACTTCCTATTCAGAATATTCTCACTTATTCTTAGAGTTTATTTACCAAATCACCTTTAAGTTCCCTATCTTAGAAAAAAATTGCCAGATTTTATGTGATTGTACCATGTAGTTTTGTGAGTGAAATCATCTTTCTTACATAAATATGGTACTTATCTTCTTTGTTTAATTATACTTAATAAGTATCTTCATAAGTAGTGATACATGTCCTTTATCTCAGCACTCAAGAGGGAGATACATGTAGATTTGTGAGGGTAAGGCTAGCCTTGTCTACATAGCAATTTCCAGGACAGCCAAAGCTACACAGAGAAACACTGTCTTAAAAAATAACCAACAGAACAAACAAAATAAGGGACAGTTAATCAAATGCCCACTGCAGAAATCCTCTCTGCATTGCTTCTCCTTGTGGTAACTATGTGCTAAGTATTTTGGGCCACAATGGTTGCTAGAATTTTCTTATGGTAGCATAACAAATTACCACAAATTTAGCTGCTTAAAAATGTATACATTTTAAGATTATACAGGTTAGAAATTTAGACCCTAGAAATAGCTAACTGGATCTTTCTTTCTTGAAGCATTGGGTGAGGAGCTGTTATCTTGCTCATTTTCACTATTGGAAAAATTCACTAAAGTCCTGAGCTTCTAAGGTCTGATATGATTAGATTGGGCCCTATGAGACAACACAGGAATATCTCAGCCTGTCAGATTCTGTAACCTTCAGACTTCTTTTGACACTTAGGTAGCATTTTCAGGTTTTAGGAACTGCAGGACTAGGGTGTGGGAATTTTGAGATTTTTTTGTGCTGACCAAAGTGCTCTCATCAAAGGAAGATGAGATCTTCGTCCTACCCTTGCATATTGGAACATTTTATGGTAAACATAATGGAGAATTGTATCAGATGTTTTCAGATATAGTACTGTTTTGCTCTTTTAATGCCGTGACTTTGAGAAACCTTATATTATTATGCCAGTCCCCATTTTTTCATGTTTTTTTATTCTTTTTAAGCTTCATTTGACTTTAATTGCTAATGGTTTTTGTACACTGGGTTCACAAACACACAGATCATTAGTTGTCTTGTCCTGGTAGTAAGTTTGCCTTAGTGAGTTTTGTGGAATGATTCCCAGATGAAAGTGTTTGAACTGCTGACTGAAACCAGCTATCTAGTCTTCCAGACCTTTCTTACCCCTATAAACCTGAAACCCCTACATCATTTCCTATTATGTGGCTTGGCCAATAGCTTTTCTTTATAGATTTTTTGGTGTTGTTGGTTTTGTTTGTTTGTTTTTCTGAATTCAAAGTTACTATTTTGGGATTTCCCAATCTCTTGGATAATTTCCTATGTACATGTATTAATAAATGTTTTTGTTGTTGTTGTTGTTGTAGTTAATCTATTTTTTATTCCACAATTCAAGATTATAAGTGCCAGAGAGAATGGATAATTCCAAGGAAAGAGCATCTTCTAGTCACAACAGGATAAAGTCTAACATATGAGGACTTGGCAGCACCTGCAAGGTCCAAGCAAGATGGGGTCCCAGTGGTGACATGAGCAAGTAAACACAAATGTCCCATGCTTATATAAGAAGCTATCTCCAATTGATACCCACTTTAAATACTGTTTTATTGACTCTTATTTATATGAGTACACTGTAGCTGTCTTCAGACATACCAGAAGAGGGCACCAGATCTGATACCCACTTTAAAGGGAAAATTTAGTTTTTACTAATGGAGTCTCAACTGGTATATTAAGCACACTTCACGGAAGGCCTCATGTCCAGCAGTAAATGGCCAAAACAAAGCAAACTTGGTAATTTTGAAGATGTTTCGGCTTTTACTGCTTTGTTTGGGCACTTTTGTCTTACTGGCTTTTGCTTGATTCTTAGTGTATCTAATTTTAAGTTTCTTCTAGGTGTGTGTTTCCAGGGTTTTCCTTTGTTTTTGTCAGGGTTGTTTCTTTAAAAATTTGGTTTGCTTATTTATGAAGAATCTAGAAAGAGTTGGGAGAGGAAAATTCAGGATCACAATACATTGTATGAAAATTATATTTTAATAAAAACGTAAGACAATGAACATTTCATATACTTTCTGAAGATACAGGATGAAGTTCATAACGACTTTATATTTTGAAGGGAAAATATATAATATGTGATACTATAAATAATATATTTATAACACATTTATAATCATATAAATTTCCATGTTAAGAAGTTAGGAAAAATGTTTAAAGCCAAAGTAAGCATGAGTAAAACACACTTTAAGACTGAAGGTATAAAAATAGAAACATGGCAAGGAAAACTAATGTGATAAAGTCCGAGAATACAAGAAAAAGATACTTAAAGTAAGTGAAATTATTAATGAAAAATGAAACATATATCTCAATTATTAAAAGTATGAGAATAGGTGTTTATAAAGAAAAGTTAACCAGTGTAGTTGATAACCTCAACATCAACACAGGCATGTTCAGGCAAGAAAAAAAAAAAAGGAAAAAGAAAGAAAGAAAGAAAGAAAGAAAGAAAGAAAGAAAGAAAGAAAGAAAGAAGGAAGGAAGGAAGGAAGGAAGGAAGGAAGGAAGGAAGGAAGGAAGGAAGGAAGAAAGGGGAAAACAAAGAAAGCAAGGAAGAGAGAGATAAAGAAAGAGATGTGAATAGAAAAAGAAACATCAAATTGTTAGTAAAGTCAATTATTAACTAATGTTATTCCATAATAAAACTCAAGTACTTTCACTAATGTGCCATAGGGACTTCGAAGATTGCCCAGTGTTGAGACTGCTTGCTAATTGTCTTAGTTACTTTTATGTTGTTGTAACAAAACACCATTACCAAGGCAAATTATGAAAGAAAGATTCTATTTTGTATCTTAAGATTTCAGAAAATAAAGAGCCTAATGGGTCTTTAAAGAGAAAGTCATGACAGCAGAAAAACCTGAAGGCTTACATGTTGATCAGAAAGTAGCAAGCAGAGGGAAAAACGGGACTTCCACAGTCTTTTGAAACCTTAAAACTTGCTCTCAGTGAGGCACTTCCTTTAACAAGGCCACGCCTCATATCTTCCACAACAGTTCCACCACTGAGTTCAAACATAGGAACCTATGTGTGCCATTCTCACTCAAATCGCCACACTATTCTTGTTGAGAACCTGAGTTTGGTGCCTAGCATCCACATGGGTCAGGTCATAAACCTCATAAATGTGTGTAACTCCTGCTCCAGGTGACTCCCCCCTCCCTCTCTCTCTGTCTCTCTCTCTCTTCTCTCCATCCCTCTTCCTCCCTCTCTGCTTCTCCCTCCTACTCTTTCTCCATCCTTCTCCCTCCCATTTTTCATTCCCTTCTCCATCCCTCTCTTTTTCCCCTCCAGCCTCTTAGATATTTAGATATTTCGCTGTGTAGATTTAGCATGTATATTCACTTGCACCCATATGCACATTACCATGAACACACAAACACACACACATACAAATCACACACACAAATTAAATTGTATATAAAAGAAAAAGGCAAAATAATATCTAATAGTATCAGCTCAAAATGAAGAAGAGCAAACATATTGGCATGCATCAGTAATCTTAGCCTCATAGTTATTAGGAATACTGTGGCAAACCAAGGCAGCTTGGGTTTCTTAGAGACCTTGTTACTTAGGAAAGAGAGCTTGAAGGATGGTTCAGTGCTTGTGAGCACTTGCTGGATTCCCAGAAGCCATGTGGTAGCTAACAATCATCTGTAACTCTAGTTCCTGGGATCCAGTGTCCTCTTCTGTCCTCTTCGGTAACCTGGAAAAAAATTTGTTCATAGGTACACATGCAGGCAAAATACCCATACATACTAAATAAACTTATAAATTTAAAAGGGTAACAGGGCCGGGCATGGTGGCGCACGCCTTTAATCCCAGCATTTGGGAGGCAGATGCAGGCAGATTTCTGAGTTCAAGGCCAGCCTGATCTACAAAGAGAGTTCCAGGAAAGCCAGGGCTATTACAGACAAACCCTGTCTTGAAAAAACAAACAAATAAACAAATATAAATAGATAGATAGATAGATAGATAGATAGATAGATAGATAGATAGATAGATAGATAGATAGATGATAGATAGATAAAAAGGTGACAGGGAAGAAGGGAAGAGAGAGAGAGAGAGAGAGAGAGAGAGAGAGAGAGAGAGAGAGAGAGAGAGAGANGAGAGAGAGAGAGAGAGAGAGAGAGAGAGAGAGAGAGAGAGAAAATAAAGTAGAAAAATAGGAAGCTACTCAGCTTTTCATGATACCAGCATAAACATGATACCAAGATACAAAGAGAGGCAAATGTTCCTCCTAAGGCTTACAAGTTGATTCTGCCCAAATGAACTCACTAGCTAAATTAACATGAGAAAAGCAAACAAAATTATTAATGTGTATGCTCACAGAAAAGTCTTATAATATATGAAGTTCAAAAGAGAGAAAGTTGGTTAGGACCAGAATGTGTTCTTTACAGACAGAAAGAGGTTGGAGCTAGAGAGGATTTCAGAGAGGATCATCACCCTTTCTCTGCTTTGTAAATTTTTCTGTCTGCAGTTTTTCAAAATAGGCTCATTTTGTTATGGCAAATGCTGGATTTCTCAGTGCCTGGGAATGACTTTCCCTCCCTCTCTCTGTTTTCCCTCCCTCTTGCCTTCTTCCTCCCTCCCATCCGATCTCTCCCTCTCCATCCCTCCCTCCTTCTCACTCTAGCCTGTTAGAATATTTAGGTGTTTTCTTGTATAGGTATAACCCATATATTCATAGAACCTCTTCCTAGATATTTTAATATTTCTACATAACAGATATTTCAAAAATAATAGTTGTTTTCTATTACTTTTATCTCATTAGATGTTTATTGGTAACACATGACTTTAATTTTGTAAAATTTTATAGATATTTGTAAGATATTACTATTGATTTTTCTTTCCCCCACCAACAATATAATTTGATTCTTTACTAATGAAAACATTCAAACTTAAATCTAATTTTTAATTTTTATACTACTGTTTTTTCACCTTTGAAGTCACAACTAAATTTTCTAAAATAATGTTTAATTATAATGTCTCTCACTGGTTTTTAAAAGTTAATCCTCTAGCATCACCCTTAGAAGTGCTTTGCAAGCTTCTAGGTGAGGAATATTAACATATTCATCACATTATAGAACTATTCCTCAAGTCTCATTGTATTCAGATTTTTAAACATGAGTAAACACTCAAGGCTTAAAGGCAGTTTCAAGTGTGTAGAAAAGACACTACAATTTTTACCCTGGGTAAATAGTGTGATTAATTAAGTTCCCTTGTGTAGAGGCAAGTTTATTTTTCATGAATAAAAGTCTCTTCTTCTTGACATTATTTTTGCATGCTGTTCAATTTTGTGTGAAGTATTTTCAATAGAAATACTACCTGCTATTTCAAACCTTGACTGATGGGAGTTGCTTTTGTGATATCATTATTGAAAGGAATATCAGTTTTTGCCTTACTTGCTGGCAAGTTGAATTCCTTTATGTACTTGTCTCTATTATACAAGATTCAGTAAAAATTTAAAAATATATATATATATATATATATATATATATATATATATATATATATATATATATTTAAGAACTTGAAGAATTCTCATGTAAAATACCTGGGGTTCTTAAAATTTTTATGGAAATTTTTGATTAAGACTTTCATTCATTTTTTAAGTAGATGGGTTTTATAGGAAGATTCAGTAATAGCATCTCGGAACTTCCCAGGGAGTTACTACTTCATATTGATATGCAAAGTTATTATCTAGAAAGTTTTTAAATGAATCTGCAACATTAAAATCTTCCTTGTTTGATTAATTACATCCTGTTCATTATGTGTGGTTCTATAGATTTATGTTTCTCTAATTTTTCCTCATGAAACTCTAGAACAACACATAGCTCATTAGGACTTGTCTGTTGATTTTTCTCTCCATTATTACTGTCTGGTTGCAGTTATCACATGCCTCTTCCTTTTTAAAAGAATAATTTTTATTTAAGATTGTTTTTCAAACATATTTTGATCATATTCTTTCCCTTCCAGATCCTTCTATTTTCCCTTGCATTTCTTTTGCTATCGAGCAAACATTATCCTCTTCATTTGTATCCCTTAAGGACCTTGTCAATAGCAGCAAATTTCCTTCTAAAGTTGATTCATAAAAGCTTCATTATACAGTTGAAATAATTAATGTCTCCCTTTCCTCTCCTTCCTTCAATCCTTCTCATATCTCCCTCCCTCTTCAATCAGTGTTGCTATATATACATAAATAGCTAAATATAAAAATACAATTGGTTTTTGACCTCAAATATGTGTCTAGGGCTGAATAATTTGTTTTAGAATCAATCAAGAATCTTATTCAAAGGGAAGACTAATTCTCTCTCTCTCTTAGCAGTTGTTACCTACTTCTAGCTTTTCATCCAGGAGTAAGAAGCTGTGTGATTTCTTCTGTCTGCATTGGTATATCGACTGTTTATGAAATTACTCAGGTTATGTTGGACAACCTTGTTGACATTTATGGCTGCATAATCCTTGTCATGGCTAGAAGACAGCTGCTTGTTTGTACCTCTGGTACTATGTAGTATATAACTACTGCTTTTAAAGAAAATCTGAAAATCTTAATTTTGTATTTCTTTTTAAAAAGAGTTGATTGGGGATATTTATGAAAATTCCAAGTGTCCCTGACTTTAAAAAGTATTATTATGAGTCACTGATTTTCTGCAAAAGATACTTTTGTTTTCTGTATTACTTTATTTAATGATGTTTTCTCTATGGAAATTGTCTATAAAAGTTTTACTTGTACACTGCAATGTTGAAGTATTCTTTAAAAGATAAAATATATTCAGTTAACTTGGGGCTAGAAACTCACACACATGATCTCCTTACAAATGTTTATTAAGTACATCTTGTATTTTAGTTATTGTTGGAATATTTTATTGTAAATTAAACAGAACATTATATATTATTTGTTTATTTTCCATGTGGCCTCAGTAGTGCCTTCTTCGTGAGACAGTTGCTGTGTAACCTGATATTTTGGAGTCTCTAAGGTTCTGAATTCTCATTTGGAGATTTGGGATTTAGTTCATATCATAAAGTTATTTGTACTAACTCCTATAATTTTATGGATTCTACCTTAATATTTCTCATTTGTGTTTGATGTGTCTTATAAATAGCATCAAATTAGTTATTGGAACCAATTACAACTTTTATATGTAATTTGAACAAATTAACACCTATGAAAGTAGATGTATTTAGCCTAATTATATCATGTTAGCTCCTAAATATCCTCATGTATACTGTAATTTCTTATGTGTGTGCTTTCGTCTATGTACAGTTACTTTTGTTTGTGCAAAGTTTCAAAGGAATGTTCAATAATACTTTCCTAATATTAATAGAGTCATGACATTTGGTCTTTTTTATACTCAATTAAACTTTGGTTTAATCATATTTAAATAATAGTTTTTTGTCACATAAATACTAATATGGATGAGCAAGCATTTACAACAATTTTTGTTACTCTTTATCTTCAATTTCAAATAGTCTTTCGTCAAATTATACAAGTTTTATGATTGATTTCAGACTTTCTTTTAGAAAAATTTTGATTTGTGATTAAGGTTAAGAATAGTCACTCAGCTCTCCTCAGAGAAGTTATGGAGACCAAATGTGCTTCTAGTAGATGATAGTAGGTCTGTTAGTAGATCCTTTACAAAACATTCCCCTGGCACATTAAACCATATTAAGCTTTTACCACTTAAGGCTTAAACATGAAGATGCTATGATGCTTTAGTTGCCATGTCAGAAAAAATTAACATAACAAATGTTGTAGTGACATGGTCTCTGTTCTAGGCCAGCCTGGTTTACAGAGTGAGTTCCAGGACAGCCAGGGCTACACAGAGAAACCCTGTCTCGAAAAAACCGAAAAAATAAAATAAAAGAAAAAAGAGGGATGAAGACAGAAACACATACAGAGAGAAAATAGCTTAGCAACAACAACATGTTAAAATTGCTGAATGTCTGCACTAATGTCCTTTATCCTCACAATTTATAGTTGTACACTTTTTTTTAACAATCTTAGTAGTCCTAAAATGAGCTGTTTTATGACAAAATATTTATCCTATACCTCACTCTTTCCTTTTGTAGATGCAGAAGAAAATGCTTTCTAGATCTGAAGAGAATAGATCTTTTAAATCGAGGTCCAGAACAGACTTGACATGATATCTTTAAGAAGCTAGTATTCTTTTACACACACAAGATTTAAAATAAATATTGGCTAACTAAGGGAAAGAAAAAGAGACAATAAATAAATGTTAGTAGAAAAGGTAACTATCAACCTAGTAAAGCAACTCATACAAGTTAATTTATAGAAGGAGGATAGATGAAATAATTTTCTAATAAACTGATGTAAACAAATGAACAACAGCAGAAACCCGACATCACTTTAATGGTATTTCCTGGCACAAGAAATTTTATCTTTTTTTTTTTAAATCACATAATTTATATTTGTTTGATTACTTAAGGACCTTGGTGTCTCCCATAGTTATTTGTCAGTATTTTTCATAACTTTATTTTGGTTTGTGTTTTTTTCTTCAATTTTTTATTAGGTATTTACTTCATTTACATTCCAAATGCTATCCCGAAAGTCCCCTATTCCCATCTACCTGCTCCCCTACCCACCCACTCCCACTTCTTGGCCTTGGTGTTCCCCTGTACTGGGGCATATAAAGTTTGCAAGACCAAAGAACCCAGATGTCCCTCAACAGAGGAATGGATACAGAAAATGTGGTATATTTACACAATGGAGTACTACTCAGCAATTAAAAACAATGAATTTATGAAATTCTTAGGCAAATGGAGGGTATCATCCTGAGTGATGTAAACCAATCGCAAAAGAACTCGCATGATATGCACTCACTGATGAGTGGATATTAACCCAGAAACTTAGAATAAATACAATTTGTAAAACACATGAAACTCAAGAAGAACAAATACCAAATTGTGGACACTTTGCCCCTTCTTAGAATTGAGAACAAAACACCCATGGAAAGAGTTACAGAGACAAAGTTTGGAGCTGAGATGAAAGGATGGACCATCCCTATACTGTCCCATCTGGGTGTCCCTCCCATAATCAGCTACCATACACAGACACTATTGCATGTGCCAGCAAGATTTTGCTGAAAGGACCCTGATATAGTTGTCTTTTGTGAGGCTATGCCAGTGCCTGGCAAACACCGAAGTGGATGCTCACAGTCAGCTATTGGATGGAACACACGGCCCACAATGGAGGAGCTAGAGAAAGTACCCAAGGAGCTGAAGAGGGCTGCAACCCTATAGGTGGAACAACAATATGAACTAAACAGTACCCCCAGAGCTTGTGTCTCTAGCTGCATATGTAGCAGAAGATTGCCTAGTCAGCCATTATTGGGAAGAAATTTTTATCTTAAATAGATACCTTGAGAGGCCCAAATTAAACATTTTGTCTTCCTTTTTCTTTCATGTGGGAAAATCTTAACATTTGTTCAGAAACTTGAGAAGAATTCCAATCATCTTCATAGAAAAAAGAAGATTGTTCCTTAATATCACGGCAAACAATTGCATGCATTTCCTCAGTACTAAAAATACTACTTCCAGCTGGTGCTTCTGGAATGTGAGCTATGACTGACCTTCTTATCCTTCAGGGGATTGTTATAATGTTCCAATGGCTTGAGGACTTTTAAATCTAATTTGTTGTGTTTGACGTACAACATATACTGGAAAATATAGGAAGTGAGTAATCTAGACTGCAGTCAGCTAATGGAATCTTTGTCAAAGTCCTGCTTACTTAATCGAAATCTGCATCTTCAAGGCTTACACCCCCTTCACTGACTAGTGGCCACTGACCTATAGAAACTCTAAACAGGGAGTTGTCATTCAAAATCTGTAGAAATGTATCAAAACATGCTAGTTTGTGCTCTTTCTATGATAAGGATTTTTAATTAAATGTATGACTTGACTGGACATGGTTTTCCTCTATTTAAAAGTGAAATAAGATGTAGTATTGAGAGTTAAGCTTTCATTTTAAGTATAGTTTTATTTTGTACTGTGTAGTCTTACAATATACATCAGGAGTTACCGAGGAATAGAATGAATAGGAATGTTAGTTGGCTGGGCAGTGGCTTTTTGAAGCAGAGTTTCCCATACTTGTAAGTTGGTCTCAAACCCATGAAGCTACTGCTTGAGCTTTCCAAATGCTAGGATTTCAGGTTTGTGTCCCAATGATAGGCCAGAATCTTTTCATTTCCAGTGTGGCTTTGGTTTAATTTCTTCTTAGTTAGCACCTAGACTTTTGACACAAAGGTTTCTTCTAACCTTTCCCCTTTAGCTGGTCTATGTCTCTGGTATAGCTTTCATCAAGTGATCATAGCTTCTCAGCAAAAAAGTGATGGACTGGTATGAGTTGACAACTTTTTCCATTTACTGTTGTAAATAATAGGTTCGTTCATCACCAAAAAACCCCGCAGCATTTCAATGTGTTCTGTGTTCTCATCATTGTATTTCCAAGAAGGATTCCTTCTGGTTGAAGTACAGCAGCAAAGCATACATGGAAGCCAATTTTGTCATAACGGAGTTTAGAGGCTTAAAAAGATAGTATCCCATCTATCCCGTGTGACAGCTTTCAGTTCAATTACAGTGATCAAAAAAATATCAATAGAAAGTAAAGTTAGATCATTGAGTATACAGAGAAGACTCTAATAAAATGGCATACTTCAAAACCAGAAAGAATATATAAATCCTATTTGATAGTGTTCCATATGGTATCTAGCTCTTACTTCATGAATACCTCACAGACTTATGGCATTATCCTCTTAGTATGATGTGACAGTTCTATATTCTGATGTCTTAATTGTCCAACTTGTTTTTGACAGGCATACTTTAATATGTTTGTTAATTTCACCAGTAAATATTTCAACATTCCTCAACATTCTGGATAAATATAGCATATATTTGTATAGAACATGGATAGGTTCTTGCTATTGACCATGATTTTGGTTATGAAACTATTTTCTATAGGGTAATATCTTGAATGACAAATAGTCCATGCATCCTCAATTGTATATTTTTTTTCTATATTTGCTACCTTATTCAAATATCAAAGAAGAGAAAAACTGCTGTGGATCTTGGAGGGGGTGTTGAGTGAATGTACTTGGTTACTTTGTATGGTATCTTAATTAAATTTCAACTTGACATATATATTTAATCAACAAAGAATAACAGGGAAGAAACATCTATACACATAAACACATATTTATTATTAAGATATTTCAGGTTCTTTTTCCTTCACACCAATTTGCCTCTTTCATAAAGAATCTATGGAGTATTTTCTTATTTAAAACTCTTTCTGCTCTTATCCTGAGGAAATGAGTTTTCTTCTGTTGAGGACAGATTTTATTATGTATTCCATCTATAAAAAATGCAAAAAACATTATGGTGCTCTTCACCTCATTATCTTTTATTATGGGTATTGTTCTATTTTGTAGCTTCACACAAATTATAAAATAGTGCATATCATTTCAGGAATTAAACATGTATACCGAAGTATATCATATAATCTTTGTAAATTGACAACACTCCAGAGAATGGCTCCATACTCATGAAGATTCAGATGTCATAAATAAGTTAAACATGAAGTTAGGAGTGGGTGGTGTATTAGGGCTGATGTGGGAGGAGTTATGAAGTAAATAATAACAAAATGTATTATGTAGAGTTTTTAAAATAATGGAAAAGAAATTATGAGAAATAAATGTAGAAGTTTCACAATACTGAAAAGTCTCAAAATATGAAATCCTGTTTTGTGAAACTATCTGAAGAATTAAATTGAAATAATGCTTCTTAAGTAAACCAACCAAAACAAATAAGAGTATCTACTATTTAGTGATCTGAACTTAAAACTTTTCTTTACACACACAAAAAAATAGAATACTAAATATTTGCTTGGTTGTATACAAAGAAATGAATAGCATCAAAGCTGGCAGGCATGAATATTCAAAGGCTCCTGTATTCCAGTTTTAATTTACTTACAAGATAATGTTTAGTAAAAACAGTAGCATGTTTTAAATATTTTATAACTTGTTTGTTAGCATTTATACAAACACAATATTTGGAAGGAGGTAGCTAGAAAAATGCTATCATAAAACTCTTTTATGTAAAGTTGCATATATTTTTGGAGATAGATAGTGAGAAATTAAAACTTTATAAGCCATAAGGTAGCACTTTAAACAGTCAGAAAAAAGAGCAGAAGATAATAAGGCATACTAGCAAAAAAAATTAAATCACAAAAATGCCTTAAACTAAAACAGGCAGAAAAAGAACTGAATAAATAATGACAAACAAAAGGCTAGAATATAGTGGATTTAAATATAAAAACACTAAAAATGTTCCTTGAAAAGATATCTGCATCTAACCTGGCAAAAAAAAGAGTCATGAGAGAGAAAGCAAAAGACTGTATTCCAAGTACAGATGGAGGAAGAAGCAGAAATTCTAGAAGGTATGACAGAGGATAACAAGTGAGGAGATAAAGGGATGGCACACAGAAAAGAAGTAAGTCCAAACAAACCCAAGCCAAGTGCATCTCTGAGACTCCCCGGTAAGGGGAGGGGAAACAAAATTTGTTTAAAGTAAAGGCCAGATGGCTATGCTCTCAGATCCTCCCCACAGTGCTCAAACTCGCAAATCTAGTTGCTGGTTTTCAGCAGAGTGAGTTCTTAGAATTCTGAAGCTCTAATGATCTCGTTGGTGTTCAAAACTGTGTTTGTCCATGTCTGTTGGTTACATCAGCAGGTACCCCATGGCTTTGGCTTTCAGACATCCTTGGTCTTCCACTGCAGCACACATTACCTCGAGAGTTTTTCAGGATGGTCTCTCAGGGCCTCCTTGCAAGAATCTGATCTTGACTCATGATCCTTGGCCTCGGTAGCTTTCTAGATCATTAGCAGAACACTTGGCAGCTCCTTCATTCCAAGTCTTTCACACCTACAAAATCAATACAGTCTTCATGCTTCTGTAGCATACTTGTTTTCTAAATCACTAGAAGTAGATGTAACTATTTCAACACTTTCAAGATTATGACTTTTAAGAATATATTTACAATTCCATTCAGAGTCATTTTGAAAGCTACCATCTGTCTTCAATATTTTTGAATAACAATATTATACTAGTCTGCATACTTTATCATCATATATATTGATGATAAGTTTTCAAATTAAAGGTTTCAACATTTTATTTGTTTCAATACCACTTTTTTTAAACCACCTGTACAGAGGGAAATTTTATACAATGTTTACAACTCAATGCCTAAAGTGGCAACAAAAGAAGTTCATTTTTATAACTAAGTTGTTGGAGTAAGTTGTTTAAAATAAACTTAACATATTCAGATGCTCATTGCTGGCTTTTCTGTTTGAATTGTCATTAAAACGACTAACATTACAGCAATCAAGAACTAACAATAAGAAAGTCCTTAGCTGAAAGCTCACCAAGCCTATATTGTGAGTTCATTACAGTTCTGTTTTTTTTTTCCTTTTCTAGTTATATATTGTAAATAAATACTCAAGTAAGAAGAAATTCCCCAAACTCAAAATTTATGATGTCACAATGTGATGATCCTAGATCATCAGTCAAAATGTTAGCAGTGCTCAGTGATGCAAAGTACCAAAGGAAATTTATGTTTCAATTGTTAACAGTATAATAATAATTAGGATGTTGCTGATCTAAGGTAGTTTCTCCATATAGCATTGTAGAATGTATCCTCAAAAGAGAATGTAGGCCTGGAAGAATTATATATACTTCTGCAGAGCTCATCTTAATTAAACTTTGAGAATAGGTGATCAGTACTTGATATTTTAGTTTGTAATCATGTTGATAGTCATAGGCAACCATCTAAAAACTCCTTACCTGTTCATTTTATTTTTAAATTAGATGTGTGTTGCACCTTCAGTTTCATGAAAATATTTTTGAGAAAATTTAACCAGAAATATGTTTGTGCCACAATCAAATGCAAGATGCTTGCTGCCTTTCATTGTTTATGTATTAGGGATTGAACAATTCAGACTTTTAAAATACCTTTTATTTATGTGTCTTTTAAATAAAATATTATGACACCACATAGATTTATATTAATATTCATTTTCTAGCCTTTTTGAGATGCATCTAACATAAAGTCACATCAGGGTACCTTAAGATGGATGTAATTTGCTATTCAAAACTCCTTTGCAAATCGTGTCTTTTTTACTTTATAATTTTTGACAACTTTATATATGAATACAATGGATTACAATCACATTCATCCTCTCTCTTTCCATGATTTTACTCTTCATAATCCACATAGACTCTCTTCTTCCCAGCTAGTCCTCATCCTTCTCTACCTCTGTCTTTTCTTTGTGCAAGTCTTGTTCCTGTAGCAACACCTGCTGTGAGTTTGTAGCTACAATGATCATATTACAACCAGAAGTCATATAATGGCCTTCATACCATTCTCTAGCTCTACAATATTTCTTTTCTCTCTTTCCCTATGTTTTGTGGGCCTTGAAGTGGAGACATAGATGCTCTACTTTAGGGCTGATTACTCAACAGTCACCTGGTCTCAGCACTTTCAGATTCCACTTTTTAAAACTTCTAGGAGGAAGCCTTAAACTATATATATATATATATATATATATTTAAATTACAGTTTGACTGAAAGTCCATTTAGCAAAATATCAGTTGTGGATTATCCTCTAACCTGCAAGCACCCCGGCCACAAATTTGACTATGATCTATGATTATGGTATTATACTTTATTATTACATTCATGGAGAAGGGTTAAACTTCATTTAGGGTGCAATTGGTTTCCCACAAAATAGTCATACCACTGTTGGACTTTGTGTAGCTTGTAAGTATTGCAGTGTGAATCATCCACAACTGAGTAAGGCTGCTGACAATTTTTCCTCCTCTTCCTTCAAGCCACTAGAAGGAAACTTCTAGATAGGTTCTAATGTGATTTTCTATGAATCATATCTAAATAGACTGGTGTCTTCAACAATAACACCTTAACATTTAGTTTGTCATATATATGTGTATGTTATTTATAACATCTTCACTGAACTTTGATAAGTCATATGTATATAGAAATTCATCTGTTTATTGAAGATTTTCCAATTTCACAGAATATAGGTCTCAAATGTTTATCTGTATGATTTTCTGAATTTCATTGATATTTGTTTGTTATCTTTTTCATCTCCAATTAAATCAACTTGCTCATCTCACACTTTGTCTTGAATAACTTGTCTATACATTTGTCAATACTTTAATTTTTCTTATTTTAAAGAACAATGTCTGTTTCATTGATTATTTTTAATATTTTCTTCACTTCTTTTTCACCAATTTCTACCCTGTTGTTGTTTCTTCCCATTATTAGATTTGTGATTGATTTGTTCTTATTTTTCTAAGGCCCTAAGGTATGACATTAATTTATTTAATTTGGATGTCAGGTTTTATACTATGAGTAGCGCCTTCTTTGCACTACTTTCATTATATTCCATAGGTCTGAGTATGTTAATTTTTAGGTGATTTAAGTCCAAGATCTTTTTACTTTCTTCAATTGTTTATTCATTGTTTTTTCCTAGTCCTTTCTACTCTTGTGCATGTGTAGACTTCTTTGTCCCTCCATTTAAAAAATTCTTCTATGATATTCTTTTTTTTTTTTTTTTTGATGCAAACTGACAACTCTATAATCTGCTTGAGATAGCTCTCTCTTGCAGACCAAAGCCCAGTCTTTATTTTTAGCAGATATTTTCTTCATTTACATTTCAAATGCTATCCTGAAAGTCCCCTATACCCTCCCCCGACCCTGCTCCCCAACCCACCCACTCCTGCTTCCTGGCCCTGGCATTCCCCTGTACTGGGGCATATAATCTTTGCAAGACCAAGGGTCTCTCCTCCTATTGATGGCTGACTAGTCCATCCTCTGCTACATATGCAACTAGAGACACAAGCTCTGGGGGGTACTGGTTAGTTCATATTGTTGTTCCTCCTATATGGTTGAGATACTTTAGCCCCTTCCATACTTTCTCTATCTCCTTCAATGGGGGCGCTGTGTTCCATCCAATAGATGACTGTGAGCATCCACTTTTGTATTTGCCAGGCACTAACATAGTCTAACAAGAGATAGCTATATAAGAGTCCTGTCAGCAAGCTCTTGTTGGCATATGCAATAGTGTCTGGGTTTGGTNNTTGTTTATGGGATGGATCCTCAGGTGGGGCAGTCTCTGGATGGTCCTTCCTTCTGTCTCAGCTCCAAACTTTGTCTCTGTAACTCCTTCCATGGGTATTTTCTTCCCCATTTTAAGGAGGAACGAAGTATCCACCCTTTAGTCTTCCTTCTTCTTGAGTTTCATGTGTTTTGCAAATTGTATCTTGGGTATTCTAAGTTTGTGGACTAATATTCAGTTATCAGTGAGTGCATATCATGTATGTTCTTTTGTAACTGGGTTACCTCACTCAGGATGATATCCTCCAGATCCATCCATTTGCCTAAGAATTTCATAAATTCATTGTTTTTAATAGCTCCATGAAGCCCTACTTGAAGCATTTAACTGCTTTCCTAATCCAAAGTACAAGGGTTTTCATTCCACTGTTACAGTAATACGAATTGGTAGCAACTTCTGTCTTAGTGTTCTATTGCTGTGAAGAGGCACCATGATCAATGCAACTCTTATAAAAGAAAATATTTAATTAGTGTTTACTTACAGTTTCAGGTTAGTTCATTGTCATCATGGTAGTTCATAAACAGACAAGGGGCTGGAGAAGTTTCAGAGAGTTCCCCTTCCATAGCTTCAGGCACAAGAAAGAGAGATATACTGGGCTTGGCTATTGAAACCTCAAAAACAACCCACACACTCAAGACTATATCTTCAAATCCTTCATGAGCAGTGCTACTACCTGATGACTAAAAACTGAAATAAATTAGTCTATGGGGTGCTTTCTTATTCAAATCACCACATCTATTTTCCTTTTTTCCATCCTCCTATTGAAACCCATCTTCCCAACAAGGTTTCCTTGACTTTTATATCTGTTCCTATGAATTCATGTATTTTGTGATAAACTCACATTGTCTTTCCCTGAGTGATACAATTTTTCTTCCTTGTTTTTATCCTTTAAATTCTTTGTCTTCCATATAATCCATTCCATTCATGAAGATTCACACAGCTTTTTACTTACTGTGAGGTTTTCATTTCTATAATCATCACAGTTTGTTTCTTCAGTGATTCTGTGTCATTATTTATTTCTATTTTTACATCTTGAATTAATTACCATTTCTCATTCACTATTTGTCCCCTTGGGATTCTAGTGGAAGTTTATTTGTAGATTCAATGAATTAATTTGTGAATTTATTCTTATCTTCTTTCAATTTTTTTAGTCTATTTGAGATCATTCTTTTAAATCATTTTTCTGAGATTTCATTGCATCATTTTCAGTGGGTGCAATTTCTACAATATTAGTAATAGATATTACCCACAGGTAAGGGATCCTCCCAAATAACTGAAGAAACTGGGATCCCCAAGGAGCCCAGCAAAGAAGGGACTAATCACCACCCTCACCGCCTGGGAGAATTCCACCCTCTCTAGCTTGTGCATTCTGCTTGAGTAGATTATTAGCTTGTTGCTCCTCTGAAGACCGCAGAATCTGAAGGCTTCCCATGAGGTCTGCTGCAGCCAGGGCCATAGGCCTCCTAGTAGAGCTGAAGCAACCCAGGAATATTAGCCAAAAATGCACAGAATAACCAGAACACATTCCACAGGGCTTAAAAGGTTAATAAGCTGAAGGGATCAAGTGAAGATGCTTCAATCCTACTTATGAGGGAGAAGAAAGACAATGGTGTAGGGGGAGAGGGAAGTGTCTGGAAGATGGGTGTGGGAGGGGCAGGAGAAAAGGGGAACATGATCAGGTATTGAGAGGAGGAACAAGGGAGAATCCTCTAGTGTCAGCAGAATGAATGGAAATATTCAACCTCAGGAGGTGGGAGGTGGGCAACCCTCTAGAATGTAGCAGAGTGCTGGGAGGTAAGAGATGCTCAGGACTCAAAGGTCCTTACCTTAGATGAAATGCCCAATAGAGGGGAGAGGAAACTTGCAGAAATCCATCTACAGTGGAAAGACATCAAGTGGAGGGATGGGGTGCTATTGCTCAGTCAAAAAATCTGACCCAGAATTGTTCCTGTTTAAAAGAACTTTTGGGACAAAATGGAGAAGAAACTGAGGAAAAGGAGGTCCAGTAACCACCACAAATTGAGATCTATCTCAAGAGCAGACTCCAAGGCCTGACACTATAGCTGACACTATGGTGTGCTTACAGTCAGGAACCTAGCATGTTTGTCCTCTGAGAGGCACAATAGCAGCTGACTGAGACAGAAGCAGAAACTTACACCCAATGTACTGAAGTTGGGGATCTCTGGTTGAATTAGGTAAAGCCTGGAAGAAGCTGAGGAGGATGACACCATTAGATGACCAGCACATTCAACAAACCTGGACTCTAGAGATCTCTCAGACAATGAGCCACCAACCAGGCAGCATACATCAGCTGATATGAGACCCCCAACAGATATACAGCAGAGGACTGCTTGACCTGGCCTCAGTGAGAGAAGAAGCACCTAACATTTGAGAAACTTGAGGCCCCAGAGAATAGGGAGGCTTGGTGGAGGTGTCAGGAGGTATAGGGTTGGAGTGGGGACATCCTCTTGGAGACAAGGGCAGTGGCAGGGGTGGGGTTGTGGGAGGATTCAGATGAGGAGCTGTCAGATCCAGCACAGGAGGGGGACAACGACTGGATTGAAAATAAAAAAGATTAAAGATAATAAAAATCATCATCATCACCATCATCATCATCAAGGAAATATGTTGTCAGGTTTTTTGTATTGCTTGTGGTTTTGCACTGGGATTTTCTCACCTCTTGTTAAGTTCATTTACTAAATCCTTTTTTTCACATCAAAATTAAAAGAGCAATTAGATCATAATGGCAACCGCTTAGCTTAGCTGGACTTGGCTAGGTACCTTGTGATGTTCAGTCTTTAGGACACTGAGTGCTCATCCATATATAAGAACCTAAGGTGACCCATCTTTGAACTGAAAACTTGGTATTTATTCTTTCTGGGAAGAACTGCATATGTGGTGTTCTATGTTCTCTGACGGGGGAATATGTGCCAAGGTGTCAGATGCTGGGGCCAGGGTTTGTTTATTCCCTGCCCTCAGAATCTCAGGTCTTCAGGAACCACAGTCTGGAGATGATGGGTCTGTGATATGTATCACAATATTCAGATCTCCTGCAGAAATTAGCTGAAATCCATGGAGGTCTCACGGTAAACATGGGGACTGTTGTGATGTAAGAGGAGCAGATTGTAGGATTGTAGTTCTCTAAGCTCTCAGAGTTTGGACTCTGAATCTCTAGGGCTCGATTATTCACTGTGTATTCTTTCTTCCTTGTTTAAGTTACCCTGTCCCACCATTAGACACATTGCCATGAAACTAGGCTTTGGTGCTTTCCAGAGCTTGAATAGATAAAAATGACGATTCTGTGCTTTCAGCTTCCTAATTGTAAACCTAAATAGTCAATTTATTTTCTAAATTTCACAACCTTAAGCAAATTATTTTAGTTATAAAAGTAGACAAATACTGAATATAATCGATCAGTGGAAATATATATATACATATATATATATGTATATATATATGTGTGTGTGTATATATATATATATATATATATATATATATATATATACTTTTGTGCTCTCTTTCTATACATTAAAATATTTTATACGTCCTTTCTTTAAATTGTCCATTTACATCTTTTGTATAATTTAAAATTTTGGATTAGCATATTTCTTACCAAATTTAGAGTATTAAAAATGAGGGATTTTAGTACATACCATAATAAGGATATTATGCATTAATATCTAATTTCCGTTAAAGTCTTTCAGCTACTATTTTTTATTATTATAGTATTTTACCAGTAAAGCTGTAAATATAAAAAAGTTAATGATGGTACAATTAAAATTTAACATTGTTAACATTTTATATATATCCTAAACAATTCACATGTGTTATTATGATCTATTTTAAAATTTAGAGATACGTTACCATTCTTTTAGATAATTCTTCTCATTTTAAGAGCTATAGAGATGTCTCAGTGGTTAAAAGCATATACTACCCTTTCAAAGAAATGAGTTTGATTCCCAATATCCACCTTGAGAAACTCAGAACATCTATTAAATTCATCTGTAAGGAATATTCTGGTCTACATGGGTACCTGCATATATCCAAAGAAACCATTGAAATACATAATCAAAAATAAAATAAACTTTCAAAGTATATATTAATTATATAACTATAGTTATTTTATAGGCTAACTATAAAATAAAACTAAACTAAATGCTCCATAACAGGTGTGTGTCATTTTTTATCAATGCCAAATTATTGGAAGGTTAATGAGTGACATATTGGTGTTTACTAAAAGAATATCTAAATGGCTTTGTTTATTCCAATTTATTTTTTTATTTTAATTTGTTCTTTAGGTTTGTTTCAATCACCTAGATTTTCAACACATGTAATATATGTTCTGAGAAGTCTACTCAATAAATAATACATTTGCCTTACATTAATTTATACTATACTTATGGAAGCTTTAAGTACATGGACACAAGAACTCTGATGTGTTTTCCTTAACATCATTAACAGTTAAATGCACAGGAATTACATAAACTCATGCACATACTTAAAGATATAAGTACATTGACAGAAATATACAATCACCCATATATATGTATATATGTATATATGTATATTCACAGACATATACATACACAAACACAAATATTTTTGCAAAACAGCAGCTGGATTAAATGCTTTAGTAATTAATTGCTTAGTAGATTAATTCTTACACTTATAGTCATGTATCTGCTTACAAATCTTTGCCCCTTTTATTAATTGCATGGTAAAGATGTTAACCTTCTCTCTTTAATATAAGATGAAATATTTCCATGTATCAAATATATTAAAATTTTTCTATTTTATTTTTGTTTGGGATATTTTAAAAATTACATACTGAAATTAAATTTTAACAATTAATGATTTTTTTTTGTGGTGTTTTCTTTATTTTGTTATTTCACCATTGTAGGACACTGTTCTCTAAGCCTGACAGCTATTACCATGTTAATAAGGAAGCAGTTGTGACTGCTTATAATATACCCTTTAGATGGGGCTTGTTGTCATTCCTTCTGAAAGTGAAAGTCATCATATCCTCTTTTGTTTTTTTTTTTTCTCAGCACTTAATTTTACAAGCTTTATTGTACAAGCATTTCCACTTGTATACAGTTCTACCAAGTTGCATATGGCCTCCTGTTCTAAGAAAGTGTCAGAGCAAATGGTCCATGAATAATCCCCAAAGAGTGGACTCCGTTAATATGATGCAATGATGGAGAAATTTTAATCAATGTTCTGGTAATATTTTTCAGTAGTATGTCTGCATTGCAGTTATCCACATTCCTATAAATATCCTTTAACCCATATTCTGTAAGTAAGCCCCTTAAACTCTTATTTGGCAAGTTGTATTTGGTGAGATTTTATTTTTATTTGTCCAGGAGCATTATATTGTGTGAAAAGACATTTGCTGTCACATCCCCAGTGAAAATTCATGCAACGAGAATTTAGTTATTTCTTTATGAAGTATATATTTTCTTTCTTTGAAAATCCAGGGCATCCTTCTGTCCATAGATTATAGCATAGTTATCCTTTATTTTATGGCTAATATCCACTTACATATGAGTATATACCGTATTTGTCTTTCTGGGTCTGGCTTACCTCACTTGGGATATTTTCTAGTTCCATCCATTTGCATGCAAGTTTCATGATGTCTTCATTTTTAATAACTGTATAATATTCCACTGTTCAAATTTACCACATTTTCTTTATCCATTCTTTGTTTGAGGTAAAACTAGGTTGTTTCCAGTTTCTGGCTATAAAAGCTGCTATAAACATAGTTGAGCAAGTGTTCTTGTGGTATGTTGGAACATCTTTTGGGTATATAACTAGAAGTGGTGTAGCTGGATCTTGAGGTAGAACTATTCCCCATTATCTGTGAAATCACCAAACTAGTTTCCAATGTACTTGTACTAATGTGCACTCTCACCAATAATGAAGAAGCTGAGACCAACAACCAAACAAGAACACCACAAGAACACCTACAGAATCAACTAACCACTGTCCATAGGTGTTTAGAGAGTGAATCCCTAACCAGAGAACATGTATGGGATGGATCTTAGTCTCCTAGACATATGTAACAGGTGTGCAGCTTGATCTTCATATGAGAGCCCTAACAACTGGAACAGGGGCTATCTCTGACTCTGTTGCCTGCATTTGGACACATTTATTCTAACTACGCTGCCTTGTCTGGGCTCAATAGGAGAAGATGGGCCTGGTCCTACTGCAATTTGATATGCCCACATGTGTTGATGTCTATGGGAGGCCTCCCCTTCTCTGATGAGAAAGGGAGTAGTCATGGGGGGAGTGGAGGGTACAGGGAGGGACTGGAATGAAAGGAGGGAGGGGAAGCTGTGATTGGAATGTAAAGAAAATTAAAAATAAAATACAATCTCAGAACAAAGCTATCCTATGTATTACATGATTATCTATCCATCTTATAGTACTACCTTATGAGCTGTCATATATTGAATACTCAGAAACTAGAAAGCTGGTCAACTAGAGCTAGTAAAGTCTTAAATCTTTGAAGAGAACAACCAGCATTTACTAATCCAGCTTAATTCCCAAACAGTTTCTAAATATTTATCTTACATCTGAAGATACGTTTAGTTCTCACCACTCACTCATCACAGAAACTGATGTTTGCCATAAATGGAGACTATTACGGAAAACCACAATTGGAAAAAAAAAAAGGCAAAGAAAAATAGATTATGTTAATTCATAGATCACCAATACAATTTCTGAAGTTACAGTTCAGGGATTACAGCCCAATAGAAGATAAAAAGAAAGAGCCAGGAATTCAGGAAGTTTGCTTTGAGACTGTCAGTCATAGAATTGTCAATAGCATATACACCCATAGATATAATAGTTGATGAGTACCATTTGGATTTTTGTGCAATACATAACCTAGGAATGAAATTGCTAAAATATAAAGTAAATGCTGAACAAGTATTTTTGGGTTCTATTAATTCATCAAAGCACCTCTCCAGCCATGTTGTACCAAACTGCACCTCTCCAGCCATGTACAAGTTTGCAGTTGACTTATATCCTTGCTGATATGTTTACTGTTTGGCTGATTGGTTGATTTTTTTTATCTGGTGTGGTATAAAGTTATTGTTGAATAATGTATCTTAATATCACAGTTTATTTGTAGCTATGCATTGAATATAGCACCTCTAATATACTATTGTTTTCAATTATATGAATTGCATATATGTTTATTTACTTTCAGAATGCTACAAATATCAAATTACTAAAAAGATTCATGTAAGATAAATATTATAACCCAAATCAGCCTAATAAAGAGTTCCTTCTGCCTTATAGTACCATAGGGGTATCCACAGTGTCAAGAAAGGCGTTTTAGCTTGCAATCATTAAAGAAGGCCAGTTTAATCATTTTGTTCAGTCAGAAAAATGTTAAAGGCAGATTTGACACTACAGGGTAAACTGAGTCAGGCTGCAAGGTATGGCATCAGTGATTGGAGTTAGTGCTGATAGCAGCTGATGGGGTCAGAACTACAAGAGCTAATAGGTTCTGGTCCTGATAGCAATAGACAAAATGAAAGTGAGAAAATCAAATACACACAAACACACACACACACACACACACACACACACACACACACACACAAATCAAGCACTGAAGCAAAAGTAGGCTCCAGTGTTTTATATTCTTTTCTCATAACCCTTTTAATATCATTTAAAATAAAGTTTTTCTATGTAAGAAAATTACCCCACAGCTAAAAATTATACATTTTCTAAAAACAATCATATTTGTCAAAAACAGATTAAAATTATTACACAAGAGAAAATTACAATAGGATTATTGATTATGTATTCCCCTTTCGAAATATGTATCTAACTAGACATTTCTCATATACCTTTCTCTCATCAAGCTCATTATAACCCCAAAGCAATACTTCTTTTGTCATAGATTAGTAAGGTTTAAGCAGGCTAACTCCATAGTAGTAAATTTCTCACTATGCTTCATTGATGACAACCTCTAATTACTAAGGAACAAGTCATCTGCTTTATGTCTTATTTTTGAGTCTTGATTGGCTAAATTGGCTAATAGTCTGTTTTGTTTTTATACTCACAATAGAATTATTTACTCTTTATTAATAACCTTCATCTTTAACGGTGCACACTCAATACATGTTACCAAATTCCTAGATCACAAGACCAAGAAATCAAGTCCAACCTATAGTGAATGCTTTCTATAATGCTTAACTTGCCATAAGCCTTTTTTTTCTGCTACAATTACAGGATTCCAGTGGAAAAGCATTCATTTTACTCTTTTCTCTAACTCATGCAGGTCTTGTTATTCTATGAAGAAGGGGTACATTCAATCCTGATTCTAATTTTAAGATTTTTTACCAACTACCTTAACCACCAAAAAGTTACTTAAATCAATCTAACTTCCTAAAACTAATTAAATCAAATCAGGAATTCCATAACATCATTAATTCACCTAAACAGCATTATTAAGGACTTTCATCTTCATGCTGAGCTGCAGGAAACTGACCAAACACAATGGGCTCTCACCCAGGAAGTAATCATACCAGGCCTTGGGCAATGACAGTCTCCCAGATTCCACTTAAACCAAGCCAAATTTATAAAAAGCATGGCAATGAAAAACATTAGAAAGCACATCTGTACCAAGAAGCAACCCTGGGATAAATCTCTGGGTGCTGTGCCTTTCCAGAGTGCACCCATCATAGCTAAGCAAGACAGTGGGCCATGTCCAGGAAGCTCATTTGCCCATTGTAGCTTTTATGGCATGGCACTTGCCAGAGGAAGTTGTTGGGCCAAACAGGAATTAGAATAAGGATTTACCCTTCAATGCCTGCCTCCAGGGATGTGCTTCCTCATATGAGGGTGAAGCTCCTAATGGCACAAAAACATCTATAAGAGCATCACTGAATGAGAGGTAAAATATTGAAATATATCAGCTTATTATAACAATATATATTTTACTTAAAAACAATTTTTGATTAATGATTAATGGTTGAGGCATCATTCTTCAGACAGCACTTCCTAGATCCCTTTCTTCAGAAAGAGAGCACATAAGCACTGAGGTTTTGTGGGACACATTAGTTCCTTGAAAGCATGACTACTTTCCAACAATATGTACTTCTTACACAAATTACACAAAATTTAAGTACATGTTTGAAAGTACCCTAAAACATGATTTGTATTTCTCTAAAATCTTCTGGACTTAAAGTCCACACAGTTATTTTTGTGCTATAAGACCATTGTCACAATTGGTAAATGGTCTTATGTAGATGTTATTATCTCAGATGTTCATAAAGGGAAGTGAACAGAGTCTCAGGGTACTCAGTTTTGTTTTTCCTTCCCAGATGTCTGTCATGAAAAATAAGTTTGATGAATGAATGGTAAGAGCAATACCTTATATTAAAACTTCTGCAAAATGATTATATAAAACTGCATTGACTTTGGAAGTCTAAAGCCAATTATGTTTGTCCATCATCAATGTATTACTCAAGGTTCTTCTGGATATCACTTACAGAATGAATCTCTCTTTCTTTCTCTGCCTGTTCCTGCCTCTCTGTCTGTCTCTGTCTCTCTGTCTCTCTCTGCATTTCTCCCTCTCTGTCTCTATCTATCTATCTATCTATCTATCTATCTATCTATCTATCTCTTCCTTCTACAAGCAGAATTAGAAAGCAAAATAATCTGCAGTATTGGACGTAGACTGCCAGAATGATGAGGATAACTGACTCTGTTCTCAAATGGGTAATTCAAGAAAGCCCAGCCAAAATACAGGTGCTGGTTGAGTTCTCTAACATACCTTACTTAATAGGTAGCTGCCAAATTTGACTGTGAGCTCTTTGCATGTCAATGAAGCTAGGATGCTGAAAGCAGATGTCTGTGTTTCCCACACAGTGGACCTTTTGTGTTTATTCTAGGAAAAATTAATACAGACAAATATTTCTGTTGCATTCTTTTGGTTACAGTTTTCATTCTATAACATTTATGTAATGTAAATACTAAGTACTACTGTTCGTTTTGTGAGCTTGTATATAGTACTCTGGTGTTTGATGAGGCATGAGATGGGAAAAAGAAAATGCAAGAGGGAGGATGTTTTAGAGTGAATTACAAGCTGAAATCGAGCTAACATAATAATGGCTGGCTTCAAATGGAAAGCCCGAGAATCCAGTAACTTCTCAGTCCATGAGGCTGGATATCACAGCTGATCTTCAGTAGACACTAGAACTCCAAAAATTAGGTTTTAATGCCAAATGAATGAATGGCCTCACTAGGAAGGTGAGGGCAAAGAAAGAGCAATATCTTCCTTCTTCCGTGCCCTTATGTAAGCTTCCAGCAGGAAGTAAGGCTTTGATTAAAAGTATATCTTCCTGTCTGGTGATTTGAATTAGTAGTGGAACTTCCACTTCAAATTAAAATAATAATAATAATAATAATAATAATAATAATAATAATAATAATAAAAGCCCAACTAGGGTGCACTCCATTTTTGTATTTTAGTTCATTTCAAAGGTATTCAAGTTGACAAACAAGAATAGCCATTACACTTAGCTCCCTGAATTTATTATATACCTCTACATATGCTCTACTTTTTTTGGAAATATTGGATAAATCCTTTGGAATGTACAATAGAGTACTAGATTTACTGACCAAATAAACCTAAAGATACGATCTATCACCATCTGACCGACTAGGCCTTTATCTGGGATTTCTCTTCTTTCTGTAATCCTCTGTCTTAATATGTCCAAATATATGAGTTTATCGGGCCCATTGTCTTTCAATCCACTATATTTGTCTAACTTAAGTTTTCACAAAAGTATTTGAAAAGTGTCCTTTTAAAAATTAAATTTTCCTTTCTGCTGGAGCAGAATCTTAGCTTGTCTGCCCCTGTGAAGATACCATATCCTGACCCAGCCTAGAGGATCTGCCACACTCAGAGCAGTTGGTAAGAAACCCATCCCTCAGTTCCAGAGCTGCCTCTGGGAGTCTAGGGGACTCAGGACCTATCACCCACCAAAACCCCCCACTCTCCTGAATACCACTCCCCTTCTGCCCTTTCCTCATAGTCCTTTCTCCTGGGGGAGATGACTAGCTGGTCTGCTCCAGCAAAGACAGCATATCCATGCTACAGGATCTGCTGTACTCAGAGCAGTTGAGGATCCACTACACTCGTAGCAGCTGACTGCTAGCTGGTCTGCACCTAAACTCACCATATTCTGATCTATCATAGAGAATCAGCTTCAATCAGAATAGTTGATACCATAGCTTGAAGACATGCAGGGCACCTGTCCTGATAGACTGAAAGCCTCCCTGGAGTTCTGCTGCACACAGGGAAACAGAAACCACAATCCTTAGGCCCCCTTGGAAAACATCTTTGCACAGGACAACAGCATGACTGCTCCACCAAAGACCAAACAATCTGAAGACCCCCCCCCTCCCGCCAGGAGATTTACTGTAGCTAGGACAAGAGATCAGTAGCTTCTCTGCACCTCTAAAGAGCAGCCCATTGGAAGGCCCCACAGGTGGTATGATGCAGCCAGGGTTACAGGCCTATGAGGAGACCTGAAGCAACCCAGGGACAAAAGAGGCAGACTCCAGACAGTCACTGAGACCAACAAACACCAGGGATAGCCACATGGTGGGAGGCAAGCACAACAACATAAACAACAGAAGCCAATGTATGTAGGCCTCATCAGAACCCAACTCTCTCACAAGCAGCAAGCCCTGAATATACCAACACACCGGAACATTAGGAATCTGTGATAAAATCCTATCTCATGAAGATAGTAGAATACATTAAGGAGGATATCAATAACACACTGAAAGAAATACAGGAAAACACAAGCAAAGAGGTGAAGGAATTTAATAAAGCAATCCAAGAGCTAAAAGTAGAAGAAAACACAAATGGGGGCAATTGTGGAAATGGAAAGCCTAGGAAAGGGGTCAGGAATTACAGATGTAAGTATGTAAGTATCACCAAGAGAATACAAGAGATAGAACAGAGAATCTCAGGTATAGAAGAGATAGACACAACTGTCAAAAAATTCAAAACATAAAAAACTCCTAACCCAAAGCATCCAGGAAATTCAGGACATAATAAAAAGACCAAATCTAAGAATAATCAGAAGAGGAGAGTGAAGATTTTTAGCTCAAAGGACCTGAAAATGTCTTCAATAAAATCATATAAGAAACCTTTTCCAACTTAAAGAAAGAGATGGCCATAAAGGTACAAGAAACCTATAGAATACCAAATAAATGGGAACAGAAAAGTAATCCACCTTCTTCTCAGCAGCTCATGGTACTTTCTCTAAAATCAATTAGTCACAAAACAAATCTAAACCAATACAAGAAGACTGAAATTATCCCATGCATCCTACCAGATCACCATGGCCTAAAGCTGGTCTTACACATCAGCAAAAGCAACAGAAAGTCCACATAAACATGGGAACTGAACAATTCTAAACTCAATGGTAACTTGGTCAGGGAAGAAATAAAGTCAGCAATTAAAGGCTTCCTGGAATTTAATGAAAATATTGACACATCATACCTAAAATTATAGGACAAAATGAAAGCAGAGCTAAGCAGAAAATTTATAGTACTAAGTGCCCTGGTAAAGAAACTGGAAAGATCATACACTAACGGTTTAACAACACACCTGAGAGCTCTAGAATAAAAAGAAGCAAACTCAACCAAGTGGAGTAGACAGCAGGAAATAGTCAAACTCAGGGCAGAAATCAACCAAATAGAAACAAGGAGATAAATACAAAGCATCAACAAAACAAAAAGTTGGGTCTTTGAGAGAATCAATAAGACAGATAAATCCCTAGCCAAACTAACTAAAGAACCCAGAGGCAGTATACAAATTGACAAAATCAGTAATGAAAAGGAAGACAGAAGAACAGAAACGGAGTAAATTCAAGAAATTATAAGATTCTACTGTAAAAGCCCATACTCAACAAACCTGGAAAATCTAGATGAAATGGATGATTTTCTAGACAGATACCACATACCAAAGTTAAATCAAGAACACATAAACCATCTAAACAGGCCCATATTGCACAAAGAAATAGAAGAAGTCATTAAAAATCTCCCAACCAAAAAAAAAAAGCCCAGGGCCAGATGAATTTAGTGCAGAATTCTACCAGATCTTCAAAGAAGACCTGATACCAACATTCCTTGAACTATTCCATAAAATAGAAACGGAATGAACAATACCTAACTCATTCTATGAAGCCACAATTACTCTGATACCTAAATCATAGAAGCAACCAATCATAAAACAGAACTTCAGACCAACCTCACTTATGAATTAGTTTGAGTTAATTTTATATCCAGCCACTTTGCTTAAGTTGTTTATCAGCTGGAGAAGTTCTCTGGTAGAAATTATGGGGTTACTTATGTACACTATCATATCATCTGCTAATAAGGGGACCTTTATTTCTTCTTCGTCAATTTGTATCCCCTTGATCTCTTTTTGTTGTCTTATTGTTCCAGCTAGCACTTTGAGTACTATTTTGAATAGATATAAGGAGAGTGGGCATCCTTGTGTTGTCCCAGATTTTAGTGGGATTGCTTCAAGTATATCTCCATTAAATTTAATATTGGCTGTTCTTTTGCTGTATATTGCTTTTATTATGTTTAAGTATAGGACTTCAATACCTGATCTCTCCAATACTTTTAGCATGAAGGGGTGTTGGATTTTGTTAAATGATTTTTCTGAATCTAAGGAGATGAACATGTGATTTTTTTCTTTAAGTTTGCATAGCGCATTTCATTAATGGATTTTCTTATATTGAACCAACCTTGTATCCCTGGGATGAAGCCTGCTTGATCATCGTGAATGATGGATTTGTGTGTGTGTGTGTGTGTGTGTGTGTGTTTTCTTGGATTTTATTTGCAAGAATTTTATTGAGTATTTTTACATTGGATCTGCTTCTACTTTTAGGTCTTGGATTGCTTTATTTAATTCCTTCACCTGTTTACCTGTGTTTTTCTGTATTTCTTTCAGTGACTTATTGATATTATCCTTAAAGGACTCTTTTATCTTCATGAGATAGTATTTTAGGAGAGATTCCTTATTTTCAGTTGTGTTGATGCATTTAGGGTTTGATGTGGTGGGTGAAGAGGGTTCTGATAATACCCATGTATTTTGGATTCTGTTGTTTATGGTCTTGTGCTTACATTTTGCTATATCCACTCCAGTAGTGACACAGTAGTGACACACATGCCAGGACTAGAAAACTGGATGTAGTCCTGAGGCGAAATCTCAGTCTCCTGGAATAGTGGCATCCCAAATAACGAATGCTCCAAACTTGTCCTTGTGAATGGATCTATGTGCTTTCTTTCAGTATTGTTTTATTATAGGTGCCTTCAAGCAATGACTTTCCAAATACCTAAGCAAAATAGTACTTTGCTTCCTGGCCTTCACCAATACCCTAGGTAGTCCTTGAGCCAACCATGGGCTTTGAATGTTGCATAGTCAGTGACATTCAGAATTGCCTCTAGTATTGTAAGGGAGATAGTGAAAGAAATCAGGCATTACTATCTACTNCANAGAGTTAGAAATCTCAGGGCAAGCTTAACAAAGTAAGTTTAGAATTCTTATTATACTTATGTATGGCANACTACATTACTTATTAGTAGAAAGCCCCCCCACACTATCACTTGGAAAAAAAGTCAAGTAGTTCCCATATACAGGAATTTACAATGGTTTAGGAAGTAGATTGGACTGTGGTTTCAGAGTGTTGAATTATTCATGAGAAGGTTAGCTAGAGCAGAACTCCCTAATTAGAACCATGACTTAGGCATGAAACCCCTTGCCCTGGGAGTGTAAAGAACTCCCACCTGGCTTCTAAGAATATAGCTGACCTTAGATAGAGCTGACTTTGTCTCCATTGTTTTATTGCCCAGTTCCTGGCAGTCTTTATGTTTGCATTACTGTTTTTTGTTAGAGTCATTAAGAATCCGGTAATCTCATTGTACCTTGCAGATGTGTCACCCAACTTCCCTATTTTCTTCTGTGTTAAAAGTCTGGTGCTCAATTTGACAATTTATATTCAGATACCACACTTCCCTGTGTTCATGTCTGCTTGTCACCATTTTCTCAACAACTCCTTGCCCGCCTGTCCAGAACTCTGATTTCTTCCACAGATTGAGGGAGGCCGACTGGGGCTGGTCCATGGCAACCTTTTACCATTTGTCTATCCCCGGTGTTTGTTGGTCTGGGTGACTGTCTGGAGTTTTCCTATTTTGCCCCAGCCTCTTTTGTAGCTGGGTTGTTTCAGGACTCCTGGTAGGCCTGCAACCCTGGCTGTATCATACCACTTGTGGGACCTTCTAGAAGTGGATGGGGGTTGGGGTCGGCTCTTCACAGGGGCAGAGAAGCTACTGGTCTGTTATCCTGGCTGCAGTAGATCTCTTAAGAGGCCTTCAGACTGTTTCGTCTTCAGTGGATCAGTTGAGCTGTTGTTGTCCAACTGCTCTGAGTGCAGCAGGTCCAACTGTTCTGAGTGCAGTCGGGTCTCAAGTGTTCTGAGTGCAGTGGTTCCTTTAGGAAGTCAGTATGTGGAGTCTTCATGGGAGCAGACAAACTAGGAGTCTATCCCAGCAGAAAGAATGAGGAGGAATGGGTGGAAAGGGAGGAAGGGGGGTGGTATTCTGCAGGGCAGAGGTTTTGGTGGGTGATGGGTCCTGAGTCTACCAAGTTTCCAGCAGAAACTCCAGGACTTATTGGTGAAAGGGGGTTCTTACCAACTGCTCTGAGTGCAGCAGTTCCTCTAGGATGGATCAGGATATATGGGAGCAGGGAATTTCTTAAACAGCACTCTAATGGCTCATGCTTTAAGATCAAGAATTGATAAATGGGACCTCATGAAACTAGAAGTCTTCTGTAAGGCAAAGGTTATAGTCAATAAGACAAATCGGCAACCTACAGATTGGGAAAAAAAAATCTTTGCTAACCTCACAAAAACAACAACAAAAACTAATTCAAACATGGGTATAGAACTAAAATGAGAATTCACAACAGAAGTATCTCAAATGGCTGAGGAGAAATATTTGAAGTCCTTAGTGATCAGAGAAATGCAAATCAACATGCCCCTGAAATTCCACCTTACACCAATGAGAATGGCTAAGATCAAAACCTGAGGTAACAGAGCATGTTGGAGAGGATGTGGAGAAAGAGGAACACTCCTCCACTGCTGGTGGTAGTACAAACAGGTACAACCACTCTGGAAATCAGTCTGGAGTTTCCTCTGAAAATTGGAAATAAATTTCCTGAAGACCCAGCGATACTACTCTTGGGAATATACCCAAAAGTTGCCCCACCATGCCACAGGGGCATGTGTTCCACTGTGTTCATAGTGAACTTACTTGTGATAGCCAGAAGCTGGAAACAACCCAGATGTCCCAAGTCAGAAGAATGGGAACAGAAAATGTGGTTCATTTACACAATGGAATACTACTCAGCTATTAAGAAAGAAGTCATCCTGAATTTTGTAGGCAAATGGATAGAACTAGAAAATATCATCGTGGGTGAGGTAACTAAGATCCCAAAGTACATGCATGGTATGTACCCACTGATAAGTGGATATTAGCCACTTACTTAAAAAAAAAATACAGAATACCCAAGAAACCACAGAATTCAAAGGGTCAACAAGCTGGAGTGCCCAAATGAGAATGCCTCAGTTCAACTTGGGACGGAAAGGAAAGCAATCACAAGTAGGGAGGGAAGGAGGAACCTAGGAGGGAAAGTAAATGGAAGCGTGGGGGAAGAGGGGAACCTGATATGATATTTGGTGAGGGAAATAGACTGAAGCCCTGAGGGCCAGCGGAAAGAATGGAAACAGGCAATCTCAGGAGGTAGGAGGTTGGCAGAACCCTCTAGAATGTACCAGAGACCTGGGAGGTTAGAGACTCCCAGGACTCAAAAGGACCTTAGACAAAATGCCTTAGATAAAATGACAGTAGGGATAGAACTTACAGAACTCACTTCCAGTAGAACGACAGGGCATCAGATGAGGAAGGGGTTTTCCATCCCATAGTCAAACTCACCAATAATTGTTCCTGTCTGAAAGAATTACAGGGATGGAAATTAAGAGAAGCATGAGGAAAGAAAGTTCCAGTGACAGGTGCAAAGTGCTATTCAGCTCAAGGGGAGGTCCCAAGGCCTGACACTATTACTGAGGCTATGGAAAGCTCACAAAAGGGACCTAGCATGACTGCCCTCCAAAAGACCCAACATGCAGATGAAAGAGACAGATGCGGATATTTGCACCCGACCAATGGACAGAAGCTGCTGACCCCTGTGGTTGAGTTAAGGAAAGGCTGTAAGAAGGTGAGAAGGAGGATCAGTAGTCTCAATTAATCTGGACCCGCAAGATCCCTCACACACTGTACCACCAAACAGGCAATATATACCAACTCATATGAGGCCTTCAACACATATACAGCAGATGACTCCTGGGTCTGTGTTCAATCAGAGATGATGCACCTAACCCTTAAGAGACTGGAGGCCCCAGGGAGTTTAGAGGTTCAAAGTGGTGTGGGGCATGGGAGTGGGGACATCCTCGTTGAGACAGGTTGTCAGGAGAAGGTATGGGTTGTAGAACAGTCTGAGTTTGGATGGGGGATGGGTTGAAGGTGCAGAATAAATGTAAAAAAAGAAATGAATAAACAAAAAATAAAATTTTAATTTACATTTTATATCATTATATGAGATTTATTTGGATGTAATCTAGTCTGACTTCCTCTTTTTAATCTCTCTCTCTCATCCCTAATACACATCCTCTCCCCCAACTTCATGTGCTCCCAGTTAAAAACAATAGTATCTACTGAGTCCATTTAGCACAGCCTAGATCTGCATAGATATTCTCTCAGTGTTTGCATCCCTAAAGAAAATTGAATATCCTCTAGCAGTCATGAATTGCCAATAGCTTTTCAGATAGGGGTGAAACTTCCTGAGTTTCTTCTCTACCCATGCTATGAATTTTGCTGACTTAATTTTGTACAAGACTTTTGAAGGCAGTGTTCATGTGAGTAACTGTGCTATTGTGTATGGCAAATAGTAGTTTCCTGAAGATGATCACTACCTTTGATTCTTACAATCTTTCCACACCCCTTTCTGTGATGATCTCAGGCTTGAAGGGACAGGCTGTTTTCTGATTAGAGCTCAGGCTGTTTTCACAGTCTCTTATTCTCTTCATGTTTATTAGTTGCTGATCTCTACATTAGACATTTACTACAAAAATAAAAAGGATTCTCTGATGAAGGTCAAGGGATGCACCAATATATGGGCAGAAATATAGGATCTGATTATTACTGTACCTTCTTAGCATAATATCGTAAATGCATTCCCCTGCAGGGCCTCTGATTTAGCAAATCAGAAGTTTTCAGCCCAGGCAGTGGTAGTGGGTATGAGTGAAACATTTCAGACCCGGCTTTAATTTCAATTAGAAGGTGGTGGGTTACTCCCATAACATTTCTGAAATTATTGTACCTATCAGGATATCATGCCAGAATAAACATGCTTGTCCCTTTAAGTATTCTCATCAAAGTAAAACTACTGAAGAGACATGTCTTGATTTCTTTTGTTCTACTGTTATAACACTCAAGGATACTCTTCCCATGTCAGGACATGAAATTTGAGGTAATTAAAGCTTTACTCCTGGACTATGGTCATTCATATTAGGCTATAAAACTAACTATCCTGTATTCCATTTGTAGTGAGAGTTGTGAGTATTTTCCTCTAACTCCAAATTTCTATGCAACAACTTAAATTTTTCCTTCTCATCCACAGAGCTTTATTCCAATCTAAGAAATATTTTTGACACAAAATTCAAGAAAGTGCTGGTCAGCATTTTCACAGCTGTAGTGTTAGTTAGGTTTAGTTTTTTTTGTTTGTTTGTTTGTTTTAACATTAAGATTTTGTACCAAACCTACTAAGAATAGATTTCTTTGGACTTCATGAGGTCAAAGTTAAAGTATACTTTTAGTAATCAATAGACACAACTTTTATTGAATACACCACTGTTTCCTACTTATTGTTCTCATGGGGGCTTTTAGGAGTAGGTAAAACCACCAGCATGGAGCGTTCTGAAGCCTTCTGACAGCTGACATGCTCAATCCTCAAGGGCAACACAAGGGCTGAGTGGGGGCTGATGATGGCTGCTAATGTAGAAGCAGCAATTGCAGAAAAACAACAACAACAAAAAAATCTACCTAGCTGAGCAAAATACCCAGTCTGGAAGATGCAGTGGAACATCAGGCAGCCTGTCAAGGTCTTCCTGGCAACCAGGAAAAGACAGAAACATTCTTACAAGTCTCCCCTGAACTTGTAGAGACAGACACCTGAAGATCTGTTTGAGTTCTCCCTTTCCAGGCCAGGTTTTACAGTTCTTCAATAATTGGTCTCCTTTTCTCCTCTATTTCTATATGTTGTATATTCAGCCAGTTGGTGCCAGCGGGGCCCGACTGTTGTGCTGTCCATCGAGGCTTGAGAGCACAGAAAGCAGTGAAACTGCTTAAGGAACAAAGGGCAAAAGAAGACAAAGATTTCAAAGATCAGACCCTGATCTCAGGTGCTGTCTCCATGAAGAGAAGCCTGAAAAGAGGACTCCAGGATCTGTCTCCCGACTATCCTAAAAGATTGCCTTTAAGATTCAATTGGGGTAGACTCACTGGAGATTCTCAAGACCAAAGGTTTCTACCATGTACTGGAAGCTTATCTAGGCCAGGCTACAGGACCTGTCCAGATGCTGGAATAAAAAGGAAATCTCATTCTTGATTCGGTCTCTCATTCTGAGCTTCAGCCTCAGACAGCTCTTTCCAGCTTTCAAGAACTGTTACTGCCATGGGAAACATGCTCCACAGAAACTGCCTTTGGTTGACACTTACAGAATTTTAATTCTTCTCGGCTGTAACATCTCTTGTGGCTCACCTCACTCCTGTCAAGAATTCAAAACTGTTTCACTCAAACCCTGTGTGACAATTTGTTTTCAGTTGTTTTAACACACAAAGATTGTTAATATGAAATTATCAATAAATAATTTATTTGTCTATATGTAAAATGTATGATCTCCAGTTTGTACTATTTGCTGTGTCTGTAAACTCTGTTCTTGGTGAAGGAAGGGATGAGAACCCAAACTGACAGGTGGTGTTCCACTGATGAAGGCAGGGTGCTTGTATAAATAAGAATATTATGAAGAATATGAGAAGAGGAGAAGGAAGAGAAAGAGGAGGAGAGTTCAAAGGCACAGAAAATATTTTAACAAAATAATAGAAGAAAATTTTAACTCCATAAAGAAAGAGATGTCCATTCATGTATAAGGAACAGAAATAATGTTCAATTGAAAGAAGAAGGAATGGAAGTCCCCACAAGATACAATAATCAAAACACAAAATATAAAATGAAAAGAAAAGTTGGAAGGGAAAAGACAAAGTCATAGATAAAGACAGGGCCACTAGATAACATATGACTTTACAGAAGAGACTCTGAACTCAGAAGTTTCTAGAGGTATGTTTGATACAGTCTAAGAGACAACAGATGCCAGCCAAAATTACTATACCCAGAAAAACTATTAACCCCACCATCAAAGAAAACTCATTACATGATTAAAAAAAATTTTTTAGCAATATCTGTTCACATTACAACTCTACAGAAGACAATAAAAGAAAACCCACAGTTGAAATGATAGTTAAGTACACCCAAGAAGACACAATGAATAATTCATCCCAAAATATTAAATCAAAAGGGAAAAAACAAAACAAAAGCAATTAATCCACATCACTTACTGATAACTCTAATTCCCCCAAATAAAAAGAAAGGGTAACAGATTGGATTAGAACATAGAATCCATCTTATTGCTGAATTTAAGAAATTCGGCTCACCATCAAAGACACAAATGATATTAGAGTGAAGAGATACAAAAAGGAAACAATAACTAATGGACCAAAGAAGCAAGCAATCATCACTATTTTAATACCTGATGAAATAATTTCAAACCAAATCTAGTAAGAAGTAGGAAAAGGCACTGAATACTCATATAAGAAACACGTCACCAAGAGGATATTAAAATGTAAAACATTTATGTACCAAACAACAAGGGCACTCACGTTCAGAAAAGAAACATTTCTACAGCTAAAATCCCGTACTGACCACAAAACAGTGATATTGAGATATGCAATTTTAAAGTATGTCATGATAATCCTCAAAATTTCCCTGGCCACTGGTCAATATTTTCATCTATAAATTTACTAGTTTATGAATTTATTATTATAAGTCTTCTGTGACTGTTTACATCAATCTCTCTAAATTTTGTTATTTTTTCAAAGAATCAAGATTTTTCTTGCATTAACTCTGTTTTATTTCTCTAGTCCTTTAATCTCCATCTACACATTTGTGATTTCTCTTCATTGACATTTGAGAATTTGCTTATTCTTATTTTTCCAACGATTTAAAGCTCATTTTGGGTTGTTTATTTAGGATCTCGTTGTCTCTGTAAAATTATTTTATTTCATGTGTATATATGAATATTTTCTTGTTTATATGTATGTGCACCAGAAATTTACAGCGCCTTCAATGATCAGAGGATGGGAAATAATTCTCTAGAACTAGATGTATAGATGGCTGTGGTCACTATGTGGATGCCAGAATCTGAACTTATGTCATTGCAAGAACATCTACTGAGCTTAACTACTGAGCTGAGCTATATTATTTTTTTCTTCCTCATTTTTTCTTAGATATTTTCTTTATTTGCATTTCAAATGTTATCCCCTCTCCTAGTTTCCCCTCAGAAAATTCACTATCATCTCCCACATCCCCTTGCTTCCCAACACACCCACTCCCATTCCTGGTCGTGGTATTCCCCTATACTGGGGCATAAAGCCTTCACAGGACCAAGGGCCTCTCCTCCCATTGATGACCAAATAAACCATCCTCTGCTACAAATACAGTTAGAGCCAAAAGTTCCATCATGTGTTTTCTTTGGTGGTATTGTTCCAAAGAGCTATGAGGGTACTGGTTAGTTCACATTGATGTTCCTTCTATGGGGCTTCATTCCCCTTCAGCTCCCTGGGTATTTCTCTGGCTCCTTCAATGGAGACCTTGTGCTCCATCCGATGGATGATTGTGGATATCCACTTCTGTATTTGCCAGGCAATGACAGAGGCTCTCAGGAGACAGCTATATCAGGTTCCTGTCAGCAGGCTCTTGTTGGCATCTGACTAGTGTCTGGGTTTGGTGATTGTTTATGTGGTGGACCAAAAGTGGGGCAGTTTTGGATACTCATTCCTTCAGGATCTACTCCGAACTTGGTATCTGTAACTCCATCCATGGGCATTTTGTTTCCCATTCTAAGAAGGAATGAAGTATGCACACTATGGTCTTGCTTATTCCTGAGTTTCATGTATTTTGCAAATTGTATCTTGGGTATTCTAAATTTCTGGGCTAATATCCCCTTATCAGTGAGTACATATAATGTGTGTTCTTTTGTGATTAGGTTACCAAACTCAGGATGATATCCTCCAGATCCATCCATTTGTCTAAGAATTTCATAAATTCATTGCTTTTAATAACTGGTTATATGCCCAGGAGAGGTATAGCTGGATCTTCCAATTTTCTGAGGAACTGCCAAAATGATTTCCAGAGCTTTTGTACCATCTTGCAATCATACCAGCAACGGAGGAGTTTTCCTCTTTCACCACATCCTTGCCANCTTCTGCTGTCACCTCAATTTTTTATCTTAGCCATTCTGACTGGTATGAGGTGAATCTCAGGGTTGTTTTGGTTTGCATTTCCCTGATGATTAAGGATATTGAACATTTTTTTCAGGTGCTTCTCAGCTATTCACTATCCCTCAGTTGATAATTTTTGTTTAGCTCTTTATCCCATTTTTTAATAGGGTTGTTTGATTTTCTGGTGTCAAGTTTCAGGAGTCCTTTTATATATTGGATATTAGTCCCCTATCAGATTTAGGATTGGTAAAGATCCTTTCTCAATCTGTTGGTGGCCTTTTTGTCTTATTGGCAGTGTCTTTTGCATTACAGAATATTTTCAATTTTATGACGTCCCATTTGTTGATTCTCCATTTTACAACACCAGCCATTACTATTCTGTCCAGGAATTTTTCCCCTTTGCCCATATCTTTGAGGCTTTTCCCCACTTTCTCTTCTATAAGTTTCAGAATCTCTGGTTTTATGTGGAGTTCCTTTGACCACGTAGACTTGAGCTTTGTACAAGGAGAAAGAATGCATCAATTCGCATTTTTCTACATGATAACTGCCAGTTGTGCCAGCACCATTTGTTGAAAATGCTGTCTATTTTACACTGGATGTTTTAAGCTTCCTTGTCAAAGATCAAGTGACCATAGGTGTGGGTTCATTTCTGGGTCTTCAATTCTATTCCATTGATCTACCTGTTTGTCACTGTACCAGTACCATGCAGTTTTTATCACAATTGCTCTGTAGTACAGCTTGAGGTCAGGCATGGTGATTCCACCAGAGGTTCTTTTATTGTTGAGAATAGTTTTTGCTATCCTAGGTTTTTGTTATTCCAGATGAATTTGCAAATTGCCCTTTCTAACTCAGTGAAGAATTGAGTTGGAATTTTGATGGGGATTGCACTGAATCTGTAGATTGCTTTTGGCAAGATAGTCATTTTTACTATATTAATCCTGCCAATCTATGAGCATGGGAGATCTTTCCATCTTCTGAGATCTTCAATTTCTTTCTTTAGGGATTTGAAGATCTTATCATACAGATCTTTCACTTCCTTAGATAGAGTCACACCAAGTTATTTTACATTATTTGTGACTATTGTGAAGGGTGTTGTTTCCCTAATTTCTTTCTCAGCCTGTTTATCCTTTGTGTAAACAATGACCACTGATTTGTTTGATATATTTTATATCCAGCTACTGCACTGAAGCTGTTTATCAGCGTTAAGTGTTCTCTGATGGAATTTTTCGGGTTACTAATATAAACTTTCATATCATCTGAAAATAGTGATATTTTGAATTCTTCCTTTCAAATTTGTATCCCCTTGATCTCCTTTTGTTGTCTAATTGCTCTGGCTAGGACTTCAAGTACTATATTGAATAGGTAAGGAGAAAGTGAACAACCTTGTCTAGTCACTGATTTTAGTGGAATTGCTTCAAGTTTCTCTCCATTTAGTGTGATGCTGGCTACTGGTTTGCTATAGATTGCTTTTATTATGTTTAGTTATGGTCCTTGAATTCCTGATCTTTCCAAGACGTTTATCATGACTGGTTGTTTGATTTTGTCAAATGCTTTCTCAGCATATAACTAGATAATCACGTGGTTTTTGTCTTTGAGTTTGTTTATATAGTGGATTACATTTATGGTTTTCTATATATTAAACTATCCCTACATTCCTGGGATGAAGCCTATTTGATAATGATGAATGATCATTTTGATGTGTTCTTGGATTTGGTTAGTGAGAATTTTATTGAGTATTTTCGCATCGATATTCATAAGGGAAATTGGTCTGAAGTTCTTTTTCTTTGTTGGGTCTTTATGAGGTTTAGATATCAGAGTAATTGTGGCTTCATAGAATGACTTGGGTAGAGTACCATCTGTTTCTCTTTTGTGAAATACTTTGAGGAGAATTGGAATTAGGTCTTCTTTGAAGGTCCGATAAAACTCTGCACTAGACCCATCTGGTCCTGGGCTCTTTTTGGTTGGGAGACTATTAATGACTGCCTCTTTTTCTTTAGGGTATATGGGTCTGTTTAGATCATTAATCTGATTTAACTTTGGTACCTGCTATCTATCTGTCTAGAAAATTGCCAATTTCATCCAGGTTTTCCAGTTTTGTTGAGTATAGCCTTTTGTCGTAGGATCTGATGATGCTTTGGATTTCCTCATGTTCTGTTGTTATGTCTCCCTTTTCAATTCTGATTTTGTTAATTATTATACTGACCCTGTGCCCTCTAGTTAGCTTGGCTAAGGGTTTATCTATCTTGTTGATTTTCACAAAAAAAAAAAAAATCTCCTTTTTTGGTTGGATCCTTGTATGGTTCTTTTGTTTCTACTTGGTTGATTTCAGCCTTGAGTTGATTATTTCCTGCTGTCTACTCCTATTGGGTGAATTTGCTTCCTTTTGTTCTAAATCTTTTAGGTGTGCTGCCAAGCTGCTAGTGTGTAAGCTCTCTAGTTTCTTTTTAAAGGCATTCAGAGCTTTGAGTTTTCCTCTGAGGACTGCTTTCATTGTGTCCCATAAGTTTGGGTATGTTNTGGCTTCATTTTCATTAAACTCTAAAAAGTCTTTAATTTCTTTCTTTCTTTATTCCCTGACCAAGTTATCATTGAGTAGAGTGTTGTTCACCTTCCACGTCAACGATGGCTTTCTATTATTTATGTTGTTACTGAAGATCAGCCTTAGTTGGTGGTGATCCAATAGGATACATGGGCTATTTCAATATTTTTGTATCTGTTGAGGCCTATTTTGTGACCAATTATATGGTCAATTTTTTTGAAGGTACCATGAGGTGCTGAGAAGAAGGTATATCCTTACTTTTTAGGGTAAAACATTCTGTAGATATCTGTTAAATCCAGTTAATTCATAACTTCTGTTAGTTTCACTGTGTCTTTGTTTAGTTTCTGTTTCCAGGTTCTGTCCATTGATGAGAGTCAGGTGTTAAAGTCTCCCACTATTATTACTATGTGTGGTGCAAAGTGTGCTTTGAACTTTACTAAAGTTTCTTTAATGAATGTGGATGCCCTTGTATTTGGAACATATATATTCAGAATTGATAGTTCATCATGGAAGATTTTATCTTTGATGTGTATGAAGTGCCCCTCCTTGTCCTTTTTGATAACTTTGGGTTGGAAGTCGATTTTATTCGATATTAGAATGGCTACTTCAGTTTGTTTCTTCGGACCTTTTGCTTGGAAAATAGTTTTCCAGCCTTTTACTCTGATAGTATCTGTCTTTTCTCTAAGGTGGGTTTTCTATATGCAGCAAAATGTTGGGGTCTGTTTATGTAAACAGTTTGTTAGTCTTTTTATTGCGGATTTGAGTCCATTGATATTAAGAGATATTAAGGATAAGAAATTGTTATATCCAGCTATTTTTGTTCTTAAAGTTGGGATCCTGTTCTTGCAGCTATCTTCTTTTAGGATTGTTGAAGGATTACTTTCTTGCATTTTCAAGGATGTCTTTTCCTTCCTTGTGTTGGAGTTTTCCCTTTATTATCCTTTGAAGGGCTGGATTCATGGATGGATATTGTGTGAATTTGGTTTTATCATGGATTACTTTGCTTTCTCCATCTATGGTAATTGAGAGTTTTGCTGGTTGTAGTCTCCTGGTCTGGCATTTGTGTTCTCTTAGGGTCTGCATGACATCTGTCCAGGATCTTCCAGCTTTCACAGTCTCTGGTGAGAAGTCTGGTGTAATTCTGATAGTCCTGCCTTTATATGTTACTCATCCTTTTTATTTTGTTCTTACTACTTTCAATATTCTATCCTTATTTAGTTCATTTGTTGTTCTGATTATTATGTTTCAGGAGGAATTTCTTTTCTGGTCCAGACTATTTGGAGTTCTGTAGGCTTTTTGTATGTTCATGGGCATCTCTTTCTTTAGGTTATGGAGGTTTTCTTTTATACTTTTGTTGAAGATATTTACAGGCCCTTTAAGTTGAAAATCTTCATTCTCATCTATCCCTATATTCCTTAGGTTTCATCTTCTCATTGTGTCCTGGATTTCCTGGATGATTTGAGTTAGGATCTTTTTGCATTTTGCATTTTGCGTTTTCTTTGATTGCTGTGTCCATGTTTTCTATGGAATCTTCTGCACCTGAGATTCTCTCTCCCATCTCTTGCATTCTGTTGTTGATGCTTGCATCTATGGTTCCTGATTTCTTTCCTAGGATTTCTATCTCCAGAATTGTTTCCCTTTGTGATTTCTTTACTGTTTCTCCTTCCATTTTTAGATTCTGGATGATTTTGTTCAATTCTTTCTCCTGTTTAGTTGTGTTTTCCTGTAACTCTTACACTTTTGTGTGTGTGTGTGTGTGTGTGTGTGTGTGTGTGTGTGTGTGTGTGTTTTCTCTTTAAGGGCTTCTAGCTCTTTACCAGTGTTTTCCTATATTTCCTTCTCAAAGTCCTCCATCATCATCTTGAGAAGTGACTTTAGATCCAGATCTTTCTTTTCAGGTATGATGGTGTATCCAGGACTTGCTATGGTGGGAGTGTTTGGTTCTGATGATGCCAAGTAACCTTGGTTTCTGTTGCTTCTGTTCTTATGCTTGCCTCCTGCCATCTGANTATCTCAAGTGCTTGCTGCCCTCAATATATCTGATTGGAACCTGTCCTTCCTGTAATCCTGGTTGACTCAGGACACCTCAGAGTGCAGCTTTCTCTGTGGTCCTCTGATTCTGGGCTCCTGTAAACCTGAGATGCTGGGTGTGTCAGAGTTCTTGGCTGTCAAGCTTTCTCTGAGACCCTGAGATCCTGGTGTGATAAAGCTCCTCTTATCCTGGCTTCCTGGAATCTTAAATTCCTGGGCATGTTACTGCAACTGGAAATGATGTCTCCTCTGAGGACCATGGGTCTGTCTGGTGTGTTTGAAAGCAAGTTATACCAGTAGCAGAAGGAACCTGAGCCGTTTGTCAGGCAGGGCTCCTGTGTTCTTGCTTCTGCTGTCACAGGCCCACCACAATTGGTTTGAAACACATGTTGTGTTCCACTCTCCGGTGATCCTAAGTTCGCATGACAGTCCTCTGGGGACCATGGGGCCGTCCACTGAGTTAGTGCCTAAGGTGACCTGGACCTGGAGCTGTCAGGAAGGGACTTATGCTCCTGGTAAGGCGTGTTTTCTGCTTCCCTGATGCTGCTGAGCCATCTTTCTTAAATCCCCTCTGATGTGTAATATAGATGCTTTAATGTAAACTTCAACAGAATATCTTTACTATTTCCTTCTAGATTTGTATTTGTTGTTTCCATTTTCATTTTGTTCTACGAAAGTTTTTATTTCCTTCATTTCAATGGCCTATTTATTCTTCAATCGTGTTTTTTAATCTGCTTTATTTTTGCATAGTTTCCGTGCTTTATCTTGTTTTTGATTCCTAGCTATGACATGCACTCAAATAGAATATATTAGTTCATTTACTATGCATTTGTTGAGAGTTTCATTGTATCCTTGTATTCGGTTTATTTTGGAAAAGATTGCACAAGCTACTGAGGAGAGTATGTATTCATTGGTGTTTGGTGATTTGTAGATGTCTACTAAGTCCATTTGTTAGTTGTTGTAATTTAATTGCAGTGCTCATTAATTTTCACACTGTTTATTCATCTAGTGTAGGAGTGAAATATTGCCCCTACCTACTATTATAATAACTTTTATTGTCCTGATGTGACTTCCATCTCTTACTGCTTCCATCTACTAACCCAAGCTGAGCCACCATACAGTCTTATCTAGGCTTACAATGTTTTCAGCCTCTGATGAATAAGGTCACTTCTTTCTAGTTCTTTCTGATCTCTGGCTGGCTGGTTCAACTCAGTTGTTCTGGCTCAAACTCCTCTCCAGGCTGACTGATTCAGTCTAGCTTCCCTCAATTTCTTACTGAATTTCTCTGCTTGGCCTCATCCTAATGTTAGCAATATGTTCCAAATTTCTAGCTGCTTCTCATTTTCTGGCTTATTCTGTGTTTACATCCATCTACCTTGTTCTTTCCCTGCAACCTGTCTCTTTATCAGTGCCCCAGTAAAACTGTTTCCTTCCTCTATTACTCTGGCAGCTCTTTTAAGTAGCTTCTTTTTCTGCTCTCTTCTAGTGAGAATTGGGCGTATCCTAGTCTCTCAAATTGTTCTCTGATTAGTCATTTTCCCTGCACACAAGTAGACATCACTTTCAAATGTGGGTGTTTCCTTTACCAACTAATTTTACCTTCATTGTTTGGATTAAAGGTGTTGCGTACTATGGGTACATCTGTATTCCGGGCAGAGTGTGTTAAAGACTGCTGCTACAATGTTCTTAGCACAATTAAAGGCTTAGTAGATTAATTACTCACAAAATTATGTCGCAGTCACAGGGAACACCTTCTGTGAAATCCCTACAGGCATAACTTTTGCAGATTTCCTGGTAGGAAATTTTTTTTTTTATTCAAGTTTTTCTGAGTTAAAACATATCTGTGGCAGCAGCTGTATTGGTAGCAGTCTCAGCAGAAAGTTCAGTCCATTAGTAAAAGAGACCCCATAGATTCTTCTTCAGGAGACTGGAGGGTTAGCAGATGAATGATAGAATATTCCAGTTACTTTTATTTCTCAAACCTTAATCATCCCATCTACTTGTTCAAAAATGATTGTTAATCTGCCATATTATCTGTAATTTCCTGTATATGTTCTTAAACCATTCGTTAAAATAAATCCTTTACTCTATACTAATTTTTGTTGCATGTTAACTCATGACAAAAAGAAGAAACTAAGAATTAGAGCTTACTATGAAATTTTGAGGTTCTAGAAATCATTTTAATTAATATTATAGTTAATATTTTATTATATACATCCTTATGTGTATATGCGTGGGTGTATTTGTATATATACTATCCATATCTTTGTTGTTCTCTGATTTTATTTTGACATATTTTAGAACTTTATATTTTCCCATAACCCATTTTCCTGAATCTTATTTATCTCATTTTCATTTTGCTACAGTTTATCTTGCTTTGCAGATCAATTTTGAATTTTTTGTTGTTGTTTCTATGTAATAAGCTACAATTCATCTTACCCACTATATATTTTATTTCACATTTTATTTACTTGGATCTCAACATTTGATTTTGTTTTACATTTCTCATCTCATTGAAGACTCTGGATATATTTCAAACAAAAACAATTAGCCATGTAAGGAATGAGAGTTGTATGATTCACTCAGTAGAGATGTTGAGATTACAGATAATGATGCTGAAACCTAATGTGTTAAATCATCTGTTACAAACATTCTGCATGCTTTACAGAGTCTGGAGCAGATACTTACAGCAAGTACCTTGTCGTGAAACCAACTGAGAATGCTGTCTCTGTAAAATCGTACAGCTATGTATATAAAACTTCCATTTCCTTTGTAGTTTGTGTTTTTGCCATTATTTTTGAGCTGAGTGAGTGAGTGAGCTCACTGTCTCTCTGTGTTTAATATATCCTCTTGTTAAGTTTTTTCTTTTATTAAAAATAGGTTTTCTTATACAATATCCTGATTACAGTTTTCCTGCCTTCTATTCCTCCTAGCTCCTCCCTCCCTCCCCTCCCCTCTGGATACACTCTCTTTCTGTAAATCATTAGAAAAGAAGAGGCTTCTGAAAACCTAACAACCAAATATTACAAATTATAATATAATAATAACAAGAATCAAAAACTATCACAGCTTTTGTTAGACCTGTAGTATTTAGTGTTACCCTGTATCTGTGACTGCTTACTCTCTGGTTCTTGATTAGCCAAGCAACGTGAGCATGGGTTTCCCCTTGTCAAATCAACTGTGCCTCAAGTCAAATCAGACATTGGTTGGCTACTTACATAAATTATGTGCCACTATTTCCCTAGCATATTTTATAGGCAGGATAGATCAAAACCTAAAAGATTCTGGCTGGGTTGGTGTCCACATTTATCATTTCATAGCCTGTGGAAAACTTCCTGCACCAAGGGCACTAAATGAAACATAATGGTGAGGGTTCCATGTTGGCACTAGCTAAGCTTCTCCATGTTGAATGAGTTGTGTGGCTGTTGAACATTGTAATGTCTGCTTTTCATTTGTAGATCAACAGCCTGCATTGTTTGGGAATTTCCATGGACTCCTTTTGCAAACAATTCAATTGAATACAATACAGTCTCACACCTGGAAGCCTGGAAACAAGAGATGTCCAATTGAGACTCCATATCCTGTATTACTAGAAATCCTCATCAGGATCACATTAATAGATTCCAGGAAGTTTCTATTGCACTGTTTATATGGCATCACCCAAATACTCCACAAATTGCCCCATCTGATATCACACTCTTTCCCTCCTTGCCATTTCAACCCACCTGATGCCTCTGCCCCCATTCCCACTTGTACCCAGTGTGCTCATAAAATGTATTCTATTTCTCCCTCCCAGGGAGAACTATATACCCCTTCTAGACCCCTTCTCTTCACCTAATCTCTCTGGATCTGTGTCCTGTAACTAGGTTTTAATTTAATTAATTGATAATGTCCACATACAGTGAATATGCACAATATTTATCTTTCTGGGCTGGGTTATATCACCCATAGTGATTATTTTAATATTCTGTTCATTTGCCTTCAAATGTCATAATCTCATTGTTTTTAGTAGCTTAGTAATACTCCATTATTTAAATATATCACATCTACTTTTTCCATTCTTCTGTTGAGGGATGTCTAGGTTGTTTTCATTTTCTGGGCATTAGGAACAAAACCTCAGCAAACATGGCTAAGCAAGTATCCATGTGAGAGGATAGCATTTCCTTTGGATATGTACTTAAGAGTAATATAGCTGGATCTTGAGGTAAACGGACTACCAACTTTCTAAGGAAACACCACATTGATTTCTACAATGACAGTATAATTTTGTACTCCCACCGGCAAATTGTTTCAGTTTCATGAGGTCCTTTTTATTAACTCTTGACCTAAGTGCCTGGACTATTAGTGTTCTGTTCTGCAAGTTGTCGCCCATGCTAATGCATTCAATGTTATTCCCAAATATCTTTTCTGTCAGGTTCAGTATGTCTGGTATTTTGTTGAGGTCTTTGGATTCACTAGGTTTTGTACAGGATGATAAGTCTGATTTTATTGGCATTCTTCTACATGCAGAAGTCCATTTTGATCAGGACCACTTGTTGAAAATGATTTTTTTCTTTTTTTGCTTTTCATTGTGTGTTTCGGCGTTCTTTATCAAAACTCAATTGTCCATATATATCCATATATATGTGGCTGGCTAAGTTTACTATGCTAATTCTCCCAATCTATGAACATGGGAGATCTTTCCATCTTCTGATATTTTCTTTGATTTCTTTCTTCAAAGACTTAAAGTTTTTACCATATATAACTTTAACTTACCTCATTAGAGTTATATTATTTGAGGTTAATATGAAAGATATTATCTTCATAAATACTTTTATTTGTAATTTGTATATAGGAACCCAAAATTATGTTTTTGAGTCAACCTTGGACGCAACCAGTTTGCAGAAAGTGTTTGTCAGCAGTAGAATTTCCCAGGTAGAACTTTTAGGGTCACTCATACATACTGTAATATCATATGCAAATAATGATACTTTGATTTCTTCATTTATAATTTTTGTATCCTTGATACCCTTTAATTGTTTTATTACTCTAGCTGAACTGCTAAATACTATATTGATGTGGTGAGAATGGGCAACCTTGTTATTTCCCTGAATTTTCTGGAATTGCTAAGAATTTGTATGCTATTTCTTCTATCCTGTATTTCCTGCTCAAATTCATAATTTTTTGTTTTGGGAATCTCCTCAGTTTGTGTTTTCTTTATTGATTCTATTTAAATTTTCATGTCGTGGACAGTTTCATTAATTTTATTCAATGGTTTGTTTACTTGCTTGTTTATTTTTTACTTTCTTTAAGGGATTTATTATTTTTCCAATTGTTTACTTGTGTTTTCCTGAATTTCTTTATAAACCTTATTCATTTCCTCTTTGGACTTGTAACAGTTTCATATAGTTAATTTGGGGGCCCTTTCCTTGAGCATCAGCTATATTTGAATAGTCAAGGCCTGATGTGGTAAGATAGCTGAGCTGTAGTGGAGACACATTGCTGTGGTTGTTACTGGTTACGTTTTTATGCTAGTTTCTAAGCATCTGGATATTTTGATGCTTATATGTATAAGTGCTAATTTCTGGGTTGTGTGGGTGTTTTGTTCCTTGCTTGTGTTTCTTCTCTAGATTTTCAGAGACTGCAATGCTTGTGTGTTGCCTGTTTTATTGTCCTCCTGAGCTGGTTTGTTCAAGGAATGAATGGTAGTATTAGAGGCCAGGGTACTGGGATGAGTTGAGGGAGGTACGTTTGAGGAAAAAAGACTTTGTGATTCCTTGGGCATGGGTCAAAGAAGAAATGGAGATGATAGCAGTTTTCTCGCTATAGTGCTTGGAATGTGACTGGAAGATTTTGATTTCAGGAGCAAAGTGAATTTTAGGGGCCAACCTTCAGACTACTTGTATCCCAGTAATGTATGTCTCTTCGGTTGTTAACATGGGGTGCCTAGTAGGGTTGGGGGCTGAGATAAGGCAACTGAGTGGAATGGAAGAAGGTTAAGGGGATGGACTGCGGGAGCCACTGAATATGTGGACAGTGGGGTAAGCATGGGTGGGGGGAAGGAGATGAGCGTTCTGTTGGAGTACTGAGACAAGACCAGAGAATTGGATTTGGAAGAGAGGAGGGGGCAGTGAGAGTCTTCAGGTAGTTTACCCACCTCTGTGTTCTGCTTAGCTGGTACATTCCCAGTGAAGGTCTGCTTGAGTTGGGTGCTGGGCTAATGGAGTTAGTTGGGAAAAGGAAGATGGGGGAGAAGATCATTTTGATCCATTGGGAATGGGGGCAAATCAGCAATGAAGATCACCATGTGTTTCATGCTACAAAACTGTAGATGAAACTCCTTTTGATAATTTTCAAATGAACAAATGTGCCATTTTATATGTTTTGAATTTTTATATGAGTTGAATATTTATTGTATTTGATGTTAAAAAGTGTTGCAATTTTTGTTACAACTATTTATATATATATATATATATATATATATATATATATATATATATATATGTATGTATTTAATGTCGATATTATAATTTTCATAGAGGTAAGCTTCACCTACAATGCAATGGCCTTGCTGCAATATTTTTCCTCTTAGCCATCACTCAGGGGATAGATGTCATTATAACCATTATACATATAAAATAAAATTCATAACACATGGCCAGTAATTTTTATGTTCACCTTGACATCCATGTGGAATAGTTAAGAGATATAAAAGCAGATAATGTTCATTGTTCATTTCTTCTGGTATATTAAATTATTTGACTGCTATCATCCTTTTAATCTGAGGCACTCCCTTCAATTCTTACAGTGAAAATCTGCTCATTAACCATCACATTATTGTGCATCTAATTTTTCATGTGTAAAGCAGATATTTAGTGAATATGCAGATGTTCTGGCTATGTGATTAATTTTGCTTATATCAGTTAAAGGACATTCCCTTTATGCTTTCTGCCCTATATTGATGTGAGTGTGAAATCTTGGTATAATTCCATGGTCATTCCTGTGTATGGAACTCTATTCTGGTTCTCTATGATCAGAACAAAAAGTTCTATCATATTTTCAAAGTATGGGTTTTGTTGACATTCTCATATACATGTTATCTACGATTTTCTCTGGTTTGAAATATTGCACTAGTGTCCATAATTTATTCTACTTTAATTTATCTTTTTGTGTCTTCCTCTATCTCTGCATCTCTCTGTCATTCCATGTGTTCTTTGTCTAGATTACAAATCCTCCACATATTTGAAACTTATATTTGCCTAAGAGAAACTGTATTTCAGTACATTTTACTCTATTTACCCCTTTGTTATGTTCTTAATTATTTCATAGGTAGTTTCCAAACTGTAGCAATATGCATGGGTGAATAGTTCTCACACTCTGATTTTCAGTTCCAGAATTTCAGTGCGGTTTCTATAGTTTGTATTTCTCTACTGATAACCTTTACTCTTCACTGGTCTATATCTTTTGTTTTATATTATTGGGTGTGAATGTAATGTATATTTTAAAGTAATTCTTTGCTAGTTTCAATATTACCATTTCCACATCTTTCATATTGATTCTTTTCTGGTTACTAGATATAATTGCCTTAAGCTTTTGGAATAGTGGGCTAAATACTCTGTGATTTTTATACATGTTTTTAAAAGTTGCTTCTTTTGTTTTTTATATAATATATAAACACACACACACACACACACACACACACACACACACACACACACACACACACCTCTTTGGAGAGCTGTTTTAAGGCTTTCTGTGGGCAGTTCCCATAGGATTGAGATGGAATACTCAGGTGAACATCCTATACTCCTGATACCTCATTTTGCACAGGATATTTAAGATTTCTCACATTTTTGCAGGTAGTGGTATTTTGCTCAACACATCTTAACTATGAGAAATCTAGAATGTGCCTCTATGGAGCAAGCTACCCCAATCTCTTGTTTGTCTTCCCTTTCCCACAGGTTGTGTGAAATGGTATCTGAAAACAACTGTTTCTTGTCTCCTCTGCCTCCTGCCCCCAGTCCATCATTGCTGGAGGTAGCATGGCTGGTGTGGGAGCAAGTGATGTCATTATACACGGGACAGCTACTTCTAATGGGATTCTGTGTCAGTCTGTTTTATGCTTTACTCTGAAGTCAAGTTATAAAGGGATTTGTATCATTCTCCTAGTTTTTGGAAGACCTAAATAATATTATTTTATTTGATTAAAATATTTAATGGATATAATGTTGCAGTGAGTTTTTTAAAACTTTTCTCTTTGCATGATTTTTAAATACAAATTGAATATCTTTAATAGTTACAGGACTATTAAATATTTAAGTAAAATACAGGAGTGACTTTAAATATATTCCTATTAAAGACTGTATATTTGACTTTAAACCTTCATTAATATCTACTGCTTCAAAATGTTTTGCACCATGAAGCAAATATTCTATCTTCAGAGAAGTTACCATTTATGTTCTGCTGGAAAAAGAGTCACAGACAGGCAAGCACTAAGAATTTAACACCCACATATTCTTTCTAAATAAATACTTGAAAGATCTGAGCAGTTTGAGAAATGAATTAACCTTCTAAGTCACTGTTTTCACAGAAGGAAAATAAAGATGAAAATACTGGAAATTAAATCAGACCTAAGAAACTATACATGGTGTAAGTTCAAAGTCTAAGTGACAAGCTGCCTGCATCCCTGGAAGCCTACTATGGCCAAGGACAAACAGGTGACATCCCCAAGAATGAAAGCCCTGCCTGCTGGCTCAGCAGCCCTAAGTTTTGCCCTGTCCTCTCTGTGTTCCATCTTCTGATCCACACCTCTAGCTACAATCCAAGATGCCTGCAGTTGTCGGGAACCACTAGGTGAAACCTCTACTCCAATTCCTTACCTTCTGGCCTCTTTGCGCAAACCCAACCTCAGTGAGTTCTGCCTTGGCTCTTCTGCACTCCAATTCCCAGGCCACAGCTCCACCTGCAACCCTGGAGTCCTGTAGCTTCCCAGGACAAACAGAGGCTTGAAATAATCAGCAACCACCAGGTCTACCTGCATCATCTTATACATTCCAAAATTAACAGTTTGAAGCCATCAGGGAGTTCCAGTTTTGTCTGCATGACTGGAACCTTACTACCAGCAAGGGCAACCAGCTCTACCTGCAATCACAGAGGCCTGCTGACATCGGAGACCACTACCTCTATCTTCAGCATCAGAGACCTGTTCCTACCAGAAAATACTAGGAACAACAACACTAGGGACAACCAAATAAATAAAAGCCAGCATAAAAACACAATCAACAATATCCAGGGCGATATGGCACCACCAGATACCAGCTATTCTACCACCACAAGCCTGACTATCCTAACAGATATGAACTGCAAGGAAATGACCTTAAATTTAATCTTATGAAGATAATAGAGGCCTTTAAAGAAGAAATTAATAAATCTGTTAAAGAAATACAGGAAAACACAACCAAAGAAGAGAGTCTCTTAAAGAGGAAACAAATAAATATAAATACGAGAAAATACAATAAATGGTGAAAGAAATGAATAAGACCTGAAAACGGAAATAGATGTAATAAAGAAAATATGAACTGAATCAATCTTGGAGATGGAAAAACTAAGAAAGAGAAGAAGAACTACAGAAATAAGCATCACCAACAGAATATAAGAGATTGAAGAAAGAATTGTAGATGATAGAATAAATTGATGCACAGGTCAAAGAAAAGCAAATGTTAAAGCTAAAAGATTTCTAACATGGAACATCCAGGAAATTTGGGATAATATAAAAGGACCAAGCATAAGAATTATAGGAATGGAAGAAGGAGAAGACTCCCAACTCAAAGGTTCAGAAACTGTCTTAAACAACATTGTCTAAGAAAATTTATCTAACCTCAAGGGAAAATGTATAAAAACACACAAGAAACTTACAGAGCACCAGAGTTGAAAAAAAAAGTTTCTCCTAACATATAATAATCAGATCACTAAGTACAGTAAATATACAAAACAAAGAAAGGAATATTAGAAGCTGATATCAGTTGATAATAACCAAATAAAAGATTATGTCTGAGAATTACAACAGACAAATCAATAGAGATGTTATAAGCCAGAAAAACCTGCAAAAATGTCTTATAGTATATAAGAGGACATAAATGCCAGCCCAGACTACTATATGCAGCAAAACTTTTATATCACCATAGACAGAAACAAACAAATGAACAAGCAAAAACAAGCTATTCCATGACAAAACCAAATATAAATAATATACAGCCCTACAGAGGATACTAAAAGGAAAACTGCAACAGAAGGTGGGCAATTAAACCTGAGAAAACACAAGAAAGAGATAAATATATACCAGCAAGACTAAAAGAAGACACAGACACAGACACACACACACACACACACACACACACACACACAGACACACAGACACACACACACACACACACAAATACACACACACACACACACACACACACACACACACACACACAGTTACATACAGTAATACCACAGACATCAAAATAACAGGAACTAACAATCATTGGTCATTTAAATCTCACAGCATGAATGGTCTCGATTCTCCTATAAAAAGACACTGGCTAACAAAAATGATGTACAAACAGGAATTTTAATTCCTCTGCATTTAAAAAAAAAAATAGTTTCCAAGCAAATGGCCCCAAGAAACAATCTGGGATAGCCATTCTTTTTTTTTTTTTTCTTTTTCTTTTCTTTTTTTATTATTATTTTCTTTATTTACATTTCAAATGCTACCCCGAAAGTTCCCTATACAACCCCACCCCCTACCCCTACTCCCCTATCCACCCACTCCCACTACTTGGCCCAGGCCTTGCCTTGTGCTGGGTCATATAAAGTTTGCAAGACCAAGGGGCCTCTCTTCCCAGTGATGGCCGATTAGTCCATCTTCTGCTATGTCTGCTTGTGGACGTTGTACATCGTGGTGCGCACTAGGCTCCGCACCACGATGTACAACGTCCACAAGTCTTCCCAGTGATGGCCGATTAGTCCATCTTCTGCTACATATGCAGCTAGAGACAGGAGCTCAGGGGTACTGGTTAGTTCATATTGTTGTTCCACCTACAGGGTTGCAGCCCCCTTCATCTCCTTGGGTACTTTCTCTAGCTCCTCCATTGGGGACCCTGTGTTCCATGGGATAGCCATTCTAATATTTAATAACATACACTTTCATCAAAATGTATTCAGAAGTGACGCAGAAGAGCACTTTATACCCATCAAAGAAAAAATCCACTAAAATGATATCTCAATTCTGAATGTCTATTCCCCAAATGCACAGGGAACAACATTTGTAAAAGAAACATTACTAAAACTCAAACCATACATTGAACCCCATACATTAATAAATAGAGACTTCAACACTTGATTTTCATAAATTGTCAGAAACTGAAAAGGTTCAGACAGAAACTGAAAAGAGAAATCATGACATTATCAGAGGTTATAAATCAAATGGACCTAACAGATATCAACAAAACCTTTCACCACAACACAAACACCATACCTTCTTCTCAGCACCTCGTGGAACCTTATCCAAATTGACCATATATTTGGTCACAAAGCAAACCTTGACTGATTCAGGAAAATTGAAATAACTCCTTGTACCCTATTAGACCAATATGGATTAAAGCTGAATTTAAACAGCAAAAGAAACAACAGAAAGCCTACATACTCATGGAAACAAAACACTCCTCCTACTCAATGATCACTGAAACAGGGAAGAAATAACAAAAGAAAATGTAGACTTTCTAGAATTCAGTGAAATGAAAGAAAAATATATGCAAACTTATGGGACACAATGAAAGCAGAGCTAACAAAAAAAATCTCATAGTACTACATGCCTTCATAGACATATTGAAGAGTCCTCATGCTAACAATTTAAAAACATATCTGAAAGTTTAAGAAAATAAAGAAGTTAATATGTCCACAAAGAATAAAAAGAAGGAAATAATCAAACTCAGGGCTTAAATCAACAAACCAGAACAAAGAGAACTATAAAAAGGATCAGCACAAGCAAGAGTTAGTTATTTGAGAAAAAAATAACAAGATAGAAAAGCCCGAAGGCAAACAAATCAAAAAGGCAGAAAGAAAGTACCCAAATTAATAAAACCAGAAATGAAAAGTGAGACATAATAACAGAAACTGAGGAAACCAAAGAATCACTAGGTTTTATTTAGAAAGACTGTACTCCTCAAAATTGAAAAATCTAAATTAAATGAACAATTTTCTAGACAAATACAACTTATCCAAGTATAAAAAAAGTCAGATAAGTGTTCTAAATAGTTTTATAACCCCTAACAAATAGAAGCTGTCATTAAAAATCTCCCAAGCAACAAAAGCTCTGGGCAAGATGATTTTAGCTCAGAAATATACCAGACTATCAACAAAGAACTAATACCAATTCTCCTCAATTTATTCCACAAAATAGAAACAGAAGGAATACAGTCAAACTCATTCTGAAGCCACGGTAAATGTAATACGTAAACCACACAAAAACTCAACAAAGAAAAAACATTTCAGATCAAACTTCCTTATGAATATTGACAAAAAGTAGTCAATAAAATACTAGCATGCTGAATATAAGAGCACATCAAGTACACCATCCACCAAGTTCAAGTAGGCTTCATATCAGGGATAAAGGGGTATAAACCACCATATAAACAACCTGAAAGGAGAAAAAACACACAATATTCTCATTATATGCTGAAATGTCTTTTACAAAATCTAACACCTCTTCAGGTTAAATGTTTTGGAGAGATTAGGTACACAGCCACATACCTAAACAATAAATAAATACAGCTAGCCAAAAGCCAACATTAAATTAAATTGAGAAAACCTTAATGTGATTCACGTAAAATCAAAGACAAGACAATGCTGTCCACACTCTCCTTTCACTTTAATACAGAACTTGAAGTATGGGCCAGCACAATGAACCAACTAAAGGAATAAAATAGTAGAATTGGCGATCTTGTCAAAAGCAATCAACAGATTCAATGCAATCCCCATCAAAATTCCAACTCAATTAATTCATAGACATAGTAAGAGCAATTTTCAAATTCATCTGGAGTAACCAAACACCCAGGATAGTGAAAATTAATTAAAAAAATAAAAGAATTTTTGAGGGAATCACCATCCCTGACCTCAAGGTGCATTACAGAGCAATAGTGATAAAAACTACTTGATATTTACAGAGATAGGCAGGTAGATCAATGGAACAGAATTGAAGACCCAGAAATGAATCCCCTCACATATGGGTACTGGATCTTTGCAAAAGGAGCTAAAACCATCCAGTGGAAAAAGACAGCATTATCAAAAAATGTTGCTGGTTCAACTGGGGTCACCATGTGGAAGAATGCAAATAGATCCATTCTTTTTAAAAATATTTTATTAGATATTTTCTTTATTTACATTTAAAATGCTATCCTCTTTCCTAGTTTCCCCTCCGAAAATCCCCTACCTCTCTCCCAATCCCCTCCCCCTGCTCCCCAACCCACCCATTCCCATTCCTATTTAGTTTTTTTTTTACAATTTTTATTAGATATTTTCTTCATTTACATTCCAAATGCTATCCCAAAATTCCCCTATAACCTCCCCGCACCCTGCTCCACTACCCACCCACACACTCCTGTTTCCTGGCCCTGGCATTCTCCTGTAGTGCTACAGACAATCTTTGCAAGACCAATGGCCTCTCCTCCCAGTGATAGCCTGCTAGGACATCCTCTGAACATGTGCAGCTAGAGACATAAGCTCAGGGGGTACTGGTTAGTTCATATTGCTGGTCCTCCTATAGGGTTACAGACCCCTTCAGCTCCTTGGGTAATTTCTCTAGCTCCTCCATTAAGGGCCCTATGTTCCATCCAATAGATGACTGTGAGAATCCACTTCTGTATTTGCCAGGCACTGGCATAGCCTCACAAGAGACAGCTGTATCAGGGTCATGCCAGCAAGATTATTGCAAGATTTTGCAATAGTGTCTGGGTTAGGTGGCTGATTATGGTGTGGATCCCCGGGTAGGGCAGTCTCTGGATATTCCTTCCTTCTGTCTCAGCTCCAAACTTTGTCTCTGTAACTCCTTCCATGGGTATTTTGTTCTCCATTCTAAGAAGGAATGAAGTATCAACACTTTGGTCTTCCTTCTTCTTGAGTTTTATGTGTTTTGTAAATTATATCTTGGGTATTCTAAGTTACTGGGCTAATATCCACTTATCAGTGAGTGCATATCATGTGAGATCTTTTGTGAATCAGTTACCTCACTCAGGATGTTATCCTCCAGATTCACTCATTTGCCTAAGAATTTCATAAATTCATTGTTTTTAATTGCTGATTAATACTCCATTGTGTAAATGTACCACATTTTCTATATCCATTCGTCTGTTAAGGAATCTGGTTTCTTTCCAGCTTCTGGCTATTATAAATAAGGCTGCTATGAACATAGTGGAGCATGTTTCCTTATTNCTAGTTGGAACATCTTCTGGGTATATGCCCAAGAGAGGTATTGCTGGATCCTTCAGTAATACTATGTCCAATTTACAGGAACATTCCTCCATTGCTGGTGGGTTGCAAGCTTATGCAACCACTCTGGAACTCGGTTTGACAGTTTCTCAGGAATAGATCCATTCTTATTTCCTTGTACAGAGCTCAAGTCTAAATGGATCAAGGAACTCCACATAAAGCCGGAGAAACTAAAACTAATAGAAGAGAAAGTTGGGAAGATCATTGAACACAGGGACATAGGGGAAATTTTCCTGAACAAAGCACCAATGGCTAATGCTCTAAGATCAAGAATTGACAAAGGGGACTTCATAAAACTGCAAAGCTTCTGCAAGACAAAGTAAACTGTCAATAGGACAAAACAGTAATCAACAGATTGGGAAAAGATCTTTATGAACCCTACATCTGATAGAGGGGTGATATCCAATATATAAAAAGAAGTCAAGAAGTTAGACTCCAGAGAACCAAATAACCGTATTAAAAAATGGGGCACAAAGCTAAATAAAAAATTCTCAACTGAGGAATACTGAATGGCTGAGAAGCAACTAAAGAAATGTTCAACATCCTTACTCATCAGGGAAATGCAAATCAAAACAACCCTGAGATTCCACCTCACACCAGTCAGAATGGTTAAGATAAAAAACTCAGGTGACAATAGATTCTGATGAGGATTTGGAGAAAGAGGAACACTTCTCCATCGTTGGTAGGATTGGAAGCTGGTACAACCACTCTGGAAATCAGTTTAGTGGTTCCTCAGAAAATTAGACATAGTACTACCTGAGAACTATATCTCTCCTGGGCATATACCCAAAGATATTTCAACATGTAATAAGAACACATGCTCCACTATGTTCATAGCAGCCTTATTTATGGTAGCCAGAAGCTGGAAAGAGCCCAGATGTTCCTAAACAGAGGAATGGATACAGAAAATGTGATACAGTTACACAATGGAGTACTACTCAGCTATTAAAAACAATGAACTTGTGAAATTCTTAGGCAAATAGATGGATCTAGAAAACATCACCCTGAGTGATCTACCCCAATCCCAAATGAACACACATGGTGTGTACTCACTGATAAGTGGTTATTAGCCAGAAACTCAGAATATGCAAGATATAATTTACAAACCACGTGAAACTCAAGGAGAAGGAAGACCAAAGTGTGGATACTTAGATCCTTCTTAGAAGGGGGAACAATGTACCCATGGAAGGAGTTACAGAGACAAAGTTTGGAGCAGAGACTGAAGGAATGACTATCCAGAGACTGCACCATCTGCGGATCCATCCCATATATAATCACCAAATCCAAAATCTTTTGTGAATGCCAACATGTTCTTATTGACCAAAATTTGTTATAGCTGTCTCTGGAGAGGCTAGACCAGGGCCTGACAAATATAGAGGTGGAACTTCTCAGGCTAGCTTTGGACTTAACACAGGGTCCCCAATTAAGGACCTAGATAAAGGATTCAAGAAGCTGAAGGGGTTAGCAGCCCCACAGGTGGATCAACAATATGCACTAACCAGTCACCCCCAGAGCTCACAGGAACTAGATCACCAAACAAAGATTACACAATATGGGACCCTTGGCTTCAGCTGCATATGTAGCAGACAGAGGATGACCTAGTCAGTCATCTATGGGAGGAGAGGCCCTTGGTCCTGTGAAAAATCTATGCCCCTGTATAGGGGAAGGCCAGGGTCAGGAATCAGGTGTGAGTAGGATGGAGAGCAGGGGGAGAGGGAAGGGGATAGGGGGTTTATGGAGGTGAAACCACTAAAGGTGACAACATTTGAAATGTAAATAAAGTAAATATCTAATTTAAAAAGGTGGATAAGAAGGCATGAATACACACACACTAAGTATAAATAATTTTACTTCAAAGAAAATTACAAAATAAACTGAGCAGCAACAACCTTAACTCTAAGCACACAATCTACTGGCTCATAAGACTAAGATTAGTTCCGGGGGGGGGGGAGCCTCTTTCAGGTTTAAAGCCAAAAACTGTACAAATTATTATTTTGTGTGCCTTATTAGATCTGAAAGCTAGGGAACTATCAAACCTCTAAAAGGATGTCAAAAAGACTCAGGAGAATCATATATAAGAATGAAATTAAGAAAAAAAATGTTTTAAAAAATGAAAAGGAAGAGAAAGAAAGAAAGAAAGAAAGAAAGAAAGAAAGAAAGAAAGAAAGAAAGAAAGAAAGAAAGAAAGAAAGAAAGAAAGAAAGAAAAACAAAATACTCACTGGAGGAGATTCAGAGACAAACTGTGGAGCAGAGACTGAAGGAAAGGCCATCCAGAGACTGCCCCACCTGGGAATCCATCCTAAATACAGTTAAAAATCTCAGACACTATTGTGAATGCCAAGAAATGCTTGCTAACAGGAGCCTGATACAGCTATCTCCTGAGAGGCTCTGTCAACCACACACACACACACACATACACACACACACACACACACACACAGATGCATGCACACACACACACACACACACACACACACACACATGACTATATTATGAGTCAAAAAAAAAAAAAAAACCTCAAAAGGGATGCCATTGAATTCACTTTCTGTTGACCATCTACCTCTGGTCATGGAGCCAACTCTCAATAGCACTTTTTTCCCCCAGTGAAA
>NC_034602.1:16618969-16620347 GCF_900095145.1 Mus pahari
TACTCAATTGTGTAAATGAACCACATTTCCTGTATCCATTCCTCTCTTGAGAGACATCTGGATTCTTTTTTTTAATGTTTATTTTTTTATTAGATGTTTTCTTTATTTACATTTCAAATGCTATCCCGAAAGTTCCCTATACCCCCCACCCGCCCCACTCCCCTACACACCCACTCCCACTTCTTGGTCCTGGCATTCCCCTGTGGTGGTCCTGCAATGTTTAAAAGGCCTTATTCCCTTGGTATTCCCCATTCCTCTGGTTCTTATAATCTTCCTCCCAATCTGTTCTATAGAATTCCATGAGGCACTGATGGCAACATCAGTTTAGTGCTGAGTGTTTTAAGGACTCTCATTCTTTACATATAGTCTGCCTGTGGGTCTCTGTATTTGTTACTATCTGCTGTGGAGGAAGTTTCTCTGATGATGGTTTGGTGAGGAACATATATATATATATATATATATATATATATATATATATATATATATAATTAAGAGACATTTTATTGTTCTCTTTCTTTAGTAGAATAGTGATATTTAGTTTTCTCTTATATCTATGGACAATCTAGTCTCAGGTTCTTGGCCAAGCACTGTTGGGTGTGGGCTCCATCAAATGAAGTAGTCCCTAAATCTAATCAGATTTGGTTGATTACTCCCACAAAGCTTTTGTGCCATCAATGTACTACCTTATCTTATAGGCAGTACACCATTGCAGATTGGTTGAATTTTAGGTGAATTCATCTTTACCATTATCCCTTAGTAACATACAGAGTACCTTACAGTACCAAGAACACTAGCACATAGCAGAGAAGGCCCTAGGGAGAAAGGAGTTAATGTACTCTATGTTCAAGCAGTTGTCTCGGTGTTGTAGTCAGTAATGAAGCCTTGCTCTCAGTTAATGAAAAGCAACATGCAGCCTTTGGGTTTTCCTTGCTACCCCTTTTGGCTAATAATTCAATTAGAAGCTTTCCAGTACTGGAAAATTCATTTGACGACAAAAAATCTACACCTGGAATTCTATCTCCCTGTTATTTGACAACTTAATTTAAATCATCTTCACACAGTTTTATATCAATCTCTTAAATAAACCATTACCAGAAAAATATTTTAAATAGATTGCTTTGATACTTCTTAAATAATTGTCTCTTATTTTATTTTATATGGAATATATAATTACTATCTGATGGATACTTAAAATACCTAGAGTATATGTTTGTGTATGTTAATGTGTATGTGTGAGAGAGAGGCAGAGACAGACAGAGGTGGGAGAGAGAGAGAGAGTTCTGTTTTTATTTTATGTAAGATTATACCAAAATACAGTGTACTGGCTAATTTTGTGTTAACTTGACACAGGCTGGAGTTATCACAGAGAAAGGAGCTT
>NC_034602.1:16620727-16626416 GCF_900095145.1 Mus pahari
TGATGTTTGTGCAGGCATAGAAACCCTGACTAAGACATACAGCATATTCTATTTCCAGAATAATTCTCAACTTTAGAGGAAATTGTGATAACATGGGAAAGAATAATAAAGAGTTTACTAAATTTGGACTGGTAGAAAATATTTTTTCACAGGGCAGTGGTGGCACATGCCTTTAATCTCAGCACTTAGGAGGCAGAGGCAGGCAGATTTCTGAGTTCGAAGCCAGCCAGGTCTACAGAGTGAGTTCCAGGACAGCCAGGGCTATATGGAGAAACACTATCTTGAAAAAAAGAAAGAAAGAAAGAAAGAAAGAAAGAAAGAAAGAAAGAAAGAAAGAAAGAAAGAAAGAAAGAAAGAAAGAAAGATAGATAGGAGGGAGGGAGGGAGGGAAGGGGAGGGAGGGGGGAAGGAGGAAAGGAAGGAAGGAAAGAAAAAGAAAGAAAATATTTTCACCTTTCTTTTTCTTTTTCTTTTTCTTTTTCTTTTCTTTTTAATTATTTTCTTGTTTTATATTTCAAATGTTATCCCCTTTCCTATTTTCCCCTCCAAAAATCCCCTATCCCCTCCCCCTCCCCCAATCCCCAACACACCCACTCTTGCTTCCTAGCCCTAGCATTCCTCTATACTGGGGGCATAGAACCTTCACAGAATTGAAGGGCCTCTCCTCTCATTGATAACTGACTAGGCTGTCTTCTGTTACATATGCAGCTAAAGCCACAAGTCTCACCATGAGTTTACTTTCCTTGGTGGCTTAGTCCCAGGGAGTTCTAGGGTACTGATTAGTTCATAATATTCTTCTTCTTATGGGACAGCAAATCCCTTCAGCTCCTTGGGTACTTTCTCTAGCTCTTTTGTTGGGGACCCTGTGCTCCATCTAATGGATGACTGTGACAACTGGCAGAGCCTCTCAGGAGACAGCTATATCAGATTCCTGTCAGCAAAATATTGTTGGTATCTGCAATAGTGTCTGGGTTTGGTGGTGGTTTATGAGATGGATCCCCAGGTGGGGCAGTTTCTGGATGGTCATTCCTTCAGTCTCTACTCCAAACTTTGTGTCTCTTAACTCCTTCCAGGGTTATTTTGTTCGCACTTCTAAGAAGGATCAAATTATCCATACTTTGTTCTTCCTTCTTCTTGAGTTTCATGTGTTTTGCAAATTGTATCTTGGGTATTCTGAGCTTCTGGGCTAATAACCACTTATCAGTGAGGGCATACCATGTGTGTCTTTTTGAGAATGATTTACCTCACTTAGGATGATATCCTCCAGATCCATCCATTTGTCTAAGACTTTTATCAATTCATTCTTTTTAATAGCTGTGTAGTATTCCACTGTGTAAATTTATCACATTTTCTGTATCCATTCCTCTATTTGAGTGACATCTGGGTTCTGTCCAGTTTCTGGCTGTTATAAATAGGGCTGCTATGAACATAGTGGAGTATGTGTCCTAATTACAAGTTGGAGTATATTCTTGGTGTATGTGGTACTGCCAGATCTTCCAGTAGTACTATGTCCAATTTTCTGAGGAAGCACCAAACTTATTTACAGAGTGGTTGTATCAGCTTGCAATTCCACCAGCAATGGAGGAGTGTTCGTCTTTCTCCAGATCTACACCATCATCTGCTGTTACGTGAGTTTTAATCTTAGCCATTCTGACTTGTGTGAGGTGGAATCTCAGGGTTGTTTTGATTTACATTTCCCTGATGATTAAAGATGTTGAACATGAAATTTAGGTAATTCTCAGCCATTAGGTATACATCAGTTGTAAATTCTTTGCTTAGCACTGTACTCCACATTTTAAATATGGTTATTTGGCTTTCTGGAGTCCTACTTCTTGAGTTCTTTGGCTAATATTGGATATTAGCCTTCTATTGGATTTAGGATTGGTAAGATCTTTTTCCAATCTGTAGATTGCCGTTTTGTCTTATTGACTGTCCATTGTCTTTCAGAAGCTTTGCAGTTTTATGAGATCCCATTTATCATTTCTTGATCTTACAGCACAAGCCATGGGTGTTCTGTTGAGGAATTTTTCTCCTGTGCCCATATCTTTTGGGCTTTTCCACACTTGCTTTTCTATAAGTTTCAGTGTCGGTTTTATGGAGAGCTCCTTGATACACTTATACTTGAACTTTGTACAACGAGTTAAGAATGGATCAATTTGATTCTTGTACATGGTAACCACCTGTTGAGCCAGTAGCATTTGCTGAAAATGCTGTCTCCCCCCACCCCACACTGGATGTTTTTAGCTCCTTTGCCAAAGATCAAGTAGCCATAGGTGTGTGCCTTCATTTCTGGGTCTTCAATTCTATCCCATTGAGCTACCTGTCTGTTGCTGTACTAGTACCAATGCAGTTTTTATCACAATTGCTGTGTATACAGCTTGATGTCAGATATGGTAATTCCACCAGAGATTCTTTTATTGTTGAGAATTGTTTTGCTATCCTTGGTTTGTTGTTATACCAGATGAATTTGCAAATTGACCTTTCTAACTCTGTGAAGAATTGATTTGGAATTTTGGTAGAGATTGCATTGAATCTGTAGATTGCTTTTGGCATGACAGACATTTTTACTATATTAATCCTGCCAAACCATTAGCATGGGCGATCTTTACATCTTCTGAGATCTTCAATTTCTTTCTTCAGAAACCTGAAGTTCTTATTATACAGATCTTTTGCTTCCTTAGCTAGAGTCACACCAAGGTATTTTATATTGTTTGTGAGAATTATGAAGGGTGATGTTCCTCAATTTATTTCTCAGCCTGATTGTCCTTTATGTAGAGAAAGGCCACTGATTTGTTTGAGTTAATTTTATATACAGATACTTCACTGGGCTTGTTTTTCAGGATTAAGAGTTCTCTGGTGGAATTTTTGAGGTCACTAATGTATATAATATCATATCATCTGCAAACAGTGATAGTTTGACCTCTTCCTGTCCATTTTGTATTACTTTTATCTCCTTTTGTTGTTTAATTGCTCTGGCTAGGACTTCAAGTACTATATTGAATAGGTAGGGAGAAAATGGGCAGCCTTGNCTAGTCCCTAATTTTAGTGGGATTGCTTCAAGTTTCTCTCCATTTGGCTACTGGTTTGCTGTAGATTCCTTTTACTATGATTAGGTATGGGCCTCAAATTTCTGATTTTTCTAAGACTGTTATCATTCTGGATTTTGTCAAATGATTTCTCAGCTTCTACTGATATAATCATGTGGTTTTTGTCTTTTAGTTTGATTATATAGTGGAATATGTTGATGGATTTCTGTATATTAAACCATCCCTACATCCCTGGGATGAAGCCTACTTGTTAATGGTGGTTGATCATTTTGATGTGTTCTTGGGTTTGATTTGGAAGAATTTTATTCAGTATTTTTTGCATTGATATTCATAAGACAAATTGGTCTGAAATTCATTTTCTTTGTTGGGTTTTTGTGTATCACAGTAATTGTGGCTTCATAGAATGAATTGATTGGAGTACCTTCTGTTTCTCTTTTGTGGAATAGTTTGAGGAGTATTAGAATTAGGTTTTCCTTGAAGGTGTGATAGGACTCAGGACCAAACCCACCTGGTCCTGAGCTTTTTCGTTTGGGAGACTATTAATGACTGTTTCTATTTCTTTAGGGCATATGGAATTGTTTAGATCATTAATCTGATCCCGATTCAACTTTGGTACTTGATATCTGTCTAGAAAATTGTCCATTTCATACAGATTTTCCAGTTTTGTTGAGTATACCCTTTTGTAGTAGGATCTGATGATGCTTTGGATTTCCTCAGATTCTGTTGTTATGTCTCTCTTTTCATTTCTGATTTTGTTAATTAGGACACTGTCCCTGTGCCCTCTAGTTAATCTGGCTAAGGGTTTATGTATTGTGTTGATTTACTCAAAGAACCAGCTCCTGGTTTGGTTGATTCTTTGAATAGTTCTTTTTGTTTCTACTTGGTTGATTCAGCCCTGAATTTGATTATTTACTGCTGATTACTCTTCTTGGGTGAATTTGCTTCCTTTTGTTCTAGAGCTTTTAGGTGTGCTGTCAAGCTGCTAGTGTATGCTATCTCTAGTTTCTTTTTGGAGGCACTCAGAGCTATGAGTTTTCCTCTTATGACTGCTTGCACTGGGTCCCATAAGTTTGGGTATGTTGTGGTTTCATAAGAAAATATTTTAAATATTATTATTTTAAGGTATTAAAAAATATCCCCTTCTGTTGGATAGAAAAATTTACAGATATTAGGCAACTTGGCAGAGGCTGTAAAGGAGGCATAATTTTTACCTAATAAAAAACCAATGTAGAAGAGGACAGACTTATTTTAGCTCAGTTTCATAAGATTCAGTATGTCATAGCAGGGCAGGTATAGCAGACTGGGCAAGTTTACACATGTATTTGGAAGACAAGAGAAGAAAATTCTGGCATACAGTTGTAATTTTATTTGACTCTGTCCAAATGCCATTTTCCAGGATGGTGTCACTTATATTCAAAGAGGGCCTCATAACCTTGGTTAAATATTTTCTATCTATGTTCTCACAACCATAGCCCACAGGAGGTTTCCAACAAACAAACAAACATAGAAACAACAAACTTCCTGCTAAGTGAACAATAAAGTAAGCACAGATGTAAAGTAAGTAGGGTGAATTATACTAAAGCATGGACAGTAAATTAGAGAGCAAGGAAACAAAAAGGGATGGACAGTCAGAAGTGTAAGTGATGGTCATTCCCACTGACTCTGGTGTTCTGAACCTTTGAATTGATGTGATATTTATTTAAAAGAGAAGACTACCATCTCCAAATCTCTCTGGAGACACTTACAAGAAATAGGCAAGTCTGATTTAAAGGATTGCACATAGACAAAGGAATTTAAGCTTTGATGATTTAGGCACAACATACACAGCTTTTCAATGTTTCCTTGCTGGGAAGTACTTTAGATCCTATCCCTTTGTCTAGTTAATCACAACATGTCCAGCCAAATTTTTGTGGTAATATTTCTAACTGCAGCTTGTGGTCTAGAATTCAACTTCACATAGCAAGTAGTGTAATTTGCAGTCTTCCAGTTTTGCATCTCCAAGTGTCATATATCATCTTGATCTGGCACATACACTGAGAGTGTTACATTTTATGTGAGTAAACTACTTGTAAGTAGTGTAGAATAGCCCAGTACCTTGAAGCTGTAATTCTCTTAAATAATCCTGTGTAGTCCTGACTTAAATATACTATAAATTTTAAGTGCTTTTTTATGTTGTGTTTATAGTTGGATTACTGTAAACAGTTTCTCTAGAGAACCTGAGCTCCACTGCTGATTTATACCTACGATTTTTCTGCTTAGTATCTTCTCAGTATGTTACATCAGAACTTGAATGTATTCCTATGAATACTACCTTTTTTGTCACATGCATATAAAACATAAGAAATCACTTTCAGCAGATCGTGAAGATAGTTCAGTGGTTAAGAACATTTGCAGAATACATAGATTCTGTCCCCAGCATCCACGTTGTGACTTGCAATGGCCTATAGCTCTACTTTCAGGCTATCACATGGCCTTTCCTGGTATAAGTTAAACACATGTTATACATTCACATACACATGAACCTACTCACACAGACACATAAATAGATGTTGAAAGAAGAAAGAAAGAAAGAGAGAGAGAGAGAGAGAGAGAGAGAGAGAGAGAGAGAGAGAGAGAAAGAAAGAAAGAAAGAAAGAAAGAAA
>NC_034602.1:16626486-16636125 GCF_900095145.1 Mus pahari
AAGGAAGGAAGGAAGGAAGGAAGGAAGGAAGGAAGGAAGGAAGGGAGGGAGGGAGGGAAGGAAGGGGGAAAGGAGGGGAGGGGGAAAGGGAGGGGAAGAGGAAGAGGGAGAGGGAGGAAGGGAGGAAAAAGAAGAAGAAAGAGAGAGAAAGAAAGAAAGAAAGAAAGAAAGAAAGAAAGAAAGAAAGAAAGAAAGAAAGAAAGAAAGGAAGGAAGAAAGAAAGGAAGAAAGAGAGAAAACAAGCAATCAGTACTGGATGACTGTCAGTGACAACTTTTGTTCATTTGCCTCTCAAGCTGTCCAATTATGTATGGTTGAATTTATACAAAACTTTCATGTATTAAAAAGCAGGGAGAATAAGAAAAAGAAGTTCTGGTACTTTTTTGTATCATCAATTTTCTTCTTCATTTGTGTCTAAAATGTATTATAGAGTATATTTTTCTTAGTTTTGAACAGTTCCTAGTTGAAGGTTCTTGCTTTAAAATAAGTTCATACGCATTATAATCATGAAGTAAATTAAGAGGCTCAATAAAGTTCCATGTTTGACATGTTTTCAGAAAAAAAAAAAAGCCAGTCCACTGAACTTTCTGTGCTTTTAGCAGCAAATCCCTGCCATTACACTTCTAAAGGGGTAGGGCAGAGTCTGTCAACTAAGAACATGGTCAGCAGCAAATAAGAAATGAGGAGGTCTAAGGAAACAGAGTTAGAAGAAACGACAAAATATAATTGGGGAATAATTTTGTCTCAGTGTAGTACATTTTAAAAGTGAAGACTAAATGTAAAGTTGTTTTGAAGAATAAAATAAATTTTCTCTTTTTAATTCTTTGATAATTTTATATGTAAATATAATGAGTTTTGGTCATTTCAACTCTCTTTCTTCTTTAATCTGCCTTTTTACAATAAATCCACCTCCTACATTTGATGTGTGTATCTGTGTGTGGTGTGTCTGTGTGCCTGTGTCCAGATGAGTTGTATCATGGTTGCTTGCATGAGCATGGATAAAGGGTTATTTACTGTAACGTGAATAACCTATCAATAACTACACCACTGATAAAGCAGAAATGTCTTGTCCTAAGCACTCATTAATAGCCAATAATGGTTCAAAGAGTAATGAAGCTGAATGCATCCTCCCCTATCCATGATGAAGTATGGACAGAAAAATTAAATCTAGTCTTATGTAGGTAACTGCAGTCTCAGACTACAGGGATGCTGTGGCTATATTTAGAATACACCTTTTCTCATCACACCTCCCAGGTCTTATACGGCAGCTCTTATAATCTTTCTGTTTCTTTGTTCTATGCTGTTACCTTAATCTTGAAGTTGGTGGCATAGATAATTTGTTTATAGGTAAACATTCAACGGCTACTTATTATTCTATCATTTTAAGTATTAAAAAATTACTCACTATAAAGCAGAGTTTTATGGAAGGAAATTTATATCTCTCTTGCGTAACTGAACGGTAACACTAACCTAAAGGCTTTTGTTCCACATCAATCTCTTGACTGAGCATTAATCGAATTTTGAATGTGTTTTTAATTGAATGTTGTGATCTCCCTGTTATCATATAGTTCATTTTACCATTTTTACAGATTCATTTTTTGTTTATTAAAGCCTTCCAAAGCATCATCACTGTCTTCATACTCAATCCTTGCCATTTATCCATTAGGAGATGACCTTGTCCTCTATCTCATTAAGCAAACTGAATTCGATAAGTGGGTACCACATGAACCCACCCATGTGGCATGGGATGACTCAGCCTTTACCATTGGCATTATTTAGTGTTTCTGTCACTTTCTCCCAGTATTATTAATGGCAGCATTGTATCTTAATAGTTGTGAAACCCTCAGAAACAAGCAACTTTCTCCCTGCAGACATGATTACAAGCTTGAAACTTAGTTTGACTCCTACTTCTTCAACATAGTTAGACATGGAGACATACATGCTCTTAATACTTCATATACTAAAGGACAAATTGCCCAGATATTTAGCTATGCCTAGAGAAGAAGATTCAGACATGCCTCTGACCACTGACAACAACCTCAGTGATGTGGGACCTCTTCTGTACCATCTCCGAACCTGCCCTCCATATTTGAACAAAGAAAGTTCAAATCACTGGCTTGACTATATCATTGCCTTAAAATGTCTGTCCAAGAACACGGACCATTGCCAAGTTGACACACTTTGTTCAAGCCAACCTCTGATCACATAGCTAATCTCCCATGCCCTGTGGGAGGATTGTTATTGAACTCAAACAGAAGAATGAAAAGTATAGATATGTATCCCTGAATCAATATTACTTCCTGCTTTTACAATTCTTGTTTCCCTGACTACATTCTCTCCTTACTCTCCATTTTTTCATTTTTGTTTGACAAGCTCTCCTTGCAAGCCTGAGTAAACCAAGGTGATTTCAATGTACAATGAACTGTATGTCCCCTTGTAATAGTCAATACGGATCAGAATTCTGTTCTTCCAACTTTAAAGAACACACAACCCCACCTGTAAAGTTGTTCAACAAACATTTTTTGAGAGAAAATGTAGCCTGTAATTGCATTACCAATAAACTTTTCAGGGACTCCCTCCTAGCATATAGATATGAATTTGTTAGATTTCTACATCAAATTAAATGTCTCTGGATTAATATTAAATATACAGGAACAATCAATAAAATTAAAACCTAATTAACATGATGTTTTTTGAAACATTGGAGGTACTCTAAATAGTTATAAACAATAAAAAGCAAACTGAAAATGGAAAATGGAAAACAATGTAAAATAAATAATAAGGAAATAGAAAAATCAGTTTAAATTTTAAGTCTGAATTATCAAGATTAATAGTTTTCATTTCTTTAAGAAAGTCTCAAGGCAGATTCACAGAACAAGAAAATAAAATGTTGTATCAGAATGATATGTAACAGGAGAAATAAGAAAACCTTGAATTAAACTCTAGTAATATATTGTAGAATAAACATTAATGGACCATAAAGTTGAATGTTCACAGAATAAAAGCTTAATTTATTTTATAAAAAAATCTATGTACTTTAACATTTAAAACTTGGCCAAATTCTGAATGATATGCTATTGAATTATTCTTCCTTAGTGCTAAATGCAGTAATTGAATATTATATAATCACACATTTTGATTATAATGAAGAACAGTATACATGGAAGGAGTTAATCACTTGTAGAATCTTGTATGGAAGAAGAATCGCCAAGCACAGTAGAAGTTATTCCTAAAGCATAAGAGCTAACTCTGTGAAGCCAAATCTATTGAACTAAAATCAAACAGCAATGTCCAAAGTACACCTGCTGTGAAATCTCTGTACTGTAAATGGCATATAAGTAAGCTACTATGGTTCTTTCTATTTCATATAGTCTCATATTCAAAGGAAAATTAGACTTTGAACTTAAAGAATTCCAGTATGCTATTAGAGAGGAATTTCAAATACTTTATGTTGCTTTAATTAGCCTCATCTTGTTCTACACATATCTAACTATGAAGACAGATGGTGACCATGAATATGATGTTGATGATTGTGTTTAAGGCAATGATTAAAAGTAAATAGTGAATAAATGATACAGAAGTATTGGCAGACCTGTGAAACATGTATGTGTTGATACTTTGAGAGTAAGTTGCACATATATCTGATAGCCAGTAAGTGATTTAATCAATAAAATAAATGCACTTTTTGAAAGCAGTTGTTTTCTCACATATTACAACAAGAAAATTTATGCTAATATAAATCCATTAGTATATTTCTAGATATTACTAACATTTCAATAATTGAGGGCTATGGGTTATAGAGTGCCACCTAGCATACACAAAGCTCTGGATGGCTCCATTACCAACACAAAATAAACTAACAAGCCCTCAGCAGTTGTTTTATTTTTTCCAATTCTTTGTTTTTCTCCCTTCCACTCTCTTTACCATTTGCTTCTCCACCCTTCCCCCTTTACTTTCTTCCTTTCTCCCTTCTTTTTCTAATTACTACCTTTAAATAGTTTTAATGTTTGTGTACAAGTGTGTTGCATGTGTGCATATGTATGTGGGCATATGTGTATAAGTATGTGTGGTATTTGAGTGTGTGTATATGTTTGTGTGTGGAGAGAGAAAGAGAGACAGGAGGTATATTAGAGTGCATGTGCATACTTGTCATTTAGTGTACATAGAAGTCACAAGATAACTTTCTAAGTTGGTTTTCTCCTTCTACCATGAGTTCCAGATATTGGATTCTGGTCATTAGGCTTACACAGCAAATACTTCTACTTACTAAGGCATATACACACCCCCTTTTCTGTATTTTTGTGACAGGATTTTGCACTGTAGCCTAGGATATCCTAGAACTCACTACATAGCACATGTAGACTCAAACTTAATCATGTAGTATTTTTCATCTTTATAAAAATATATTCTGTAAGGAATTGTGTAGTGCTGAGATTTTTTTAAAATCTGGAATGAATCTTTACATGTATTTTATCTTTAATGGCAATGCCATTTTATATTGTCATATATATTCCTTCTAACAGGCTCTGAATCTGTCACACATCTTTGGAGGCTGTGTGACACACTGCAGATGTGATAGTATAGTGCCTTAATTTCTTCATATCACAGGACATGAAACAGCACTGTTGATGATGCCAACCATGTATCTGCATAGGAAGATTTTTATTGATGCTCTATGACTCATTCTAGACACTTAAAGAACACATAGATATCTGCTATTATTAGACTTCCTACTTAGCTTTAATATCAACTGTCCCTCTCCTGGAAAATATTGATGCAGCAATTCTAACTCAGTAATCTGTCTATAAATACTAGTTCAGACCTTAGTGCTAGAGAAAATCCAACCCTGATTCTCCATATGACACTCTATTTTCTTCTGTGTGTATGGACGATATTTGTATTCATGAATGCATGTATTTATATACGATTGTGTGATATAAGTGTATAAATCAGACATAAGTGTATAAATCAGAAGACTTCTTGTAGAAATTGTTTTTTTTTTCCTTCTATCATAGAGGTTTCAGTAATTCAATCAGGTCTTATGGTTTAGCAATAAATTCTGCTACATTCTGGGCCATCTCTAGATCCTGGGCTTCTTTTATTTGGTTTAATTTTAATAACCAACTAAAATCATTTCAGCATTATCCTTATATCAAGCTCTTCTGTGTGTGTGTGTGTGTGCGCGCGCTTGTGTGTATGTCTCTGTGTATGTGCATGCATGTGTACAAACACACTCAAGCATCCCTCTTAGTTTTTTTGCAAAACCATATTATAGATCCATCATCTGCTTTCACTACACTGGCACAAACACTAGCTATTTTTTCTTAGCAGAATTCTATGGAAAGCTATAATATGCTCCTTGAAGTCATTTGTTTTTCTTATTACCATTATAAATCCTACCTTATTTTCTAATATGTCAGTAGAAGGTCCACTGAACTAATCTTTCTTCCTCCATAGTGAAAACTGAAGGTTCACTACTACCTTCCTTGTTAAGGTCTCCATCAGGGATGTAAGACTGAAGGGAAAGTAAACAGGAAATTGTCAAATAATTCTGAAAAATATATTGATTTTTTTTTCCTCTGATTGTAACTAAACAATACAGCATTGACCATTCAAATATTTCAGAGTTATCAGTACCCTGAGATAGAATAGTATCCCACATATTTTTTTTTTCCTCATGGCCACCCATAGCATGTGAGAAAGGCTGCACACTTTAAGTTTACTGAATAGATGTATGCCACACATTTATATTGGATTGGACTAGAACCTCCTATTTAGAAGTCCTGAAGATGAACCACATACAACATAACTAAAGATATATCAATGTGTTGCATATGAGAAAAAAATCTTAAAGAGGTAGAGGGTAGAGTTTTTCAAGTTGGTAAAATGATTATGTGTGTACTGCTTTTGAACATTCTTGGTAAATCTACAAGAAGTAGGAACACAATGAATTTAGAAGAATTACTTTGAGATGGAAATATTTAAAAAGTAAAGTGTTCCCATTTATAAAAATTCTATGAGAGCACACCTGCCCCTCCAGAGGAGAGTCAGCCTCCAGGGAGTGCTCTGACCCCGGAACTCAGGTGAGAATGCCATCTTGTATTCTGGGTCTCTCAGAGACCAGTTAACTCAGGATAGTGCACTGGCCACAATAGCAACAGAGCATGAACAGGGTCCCTTCGGGCCTTCATCTTCAGCCAGGAAGCAGAGCTGAGTTCCAGACCTCTGTGCACCTTCCCTGCAAGAAGAAAGCTTTCCTGCAGAGAGTGCTCTGACCACTGGGACTCAAGAGAGAGTTGGACTCCCAGGAGTGCTAATAGAGGCTAAGAGAATCACAGGAGGAACAAGCTCTAGACAGAGACAGCTAGAACAACTAACACCAGAGATTACCAGAAGGCTAAAGGTAAATGTAAGAATCTTATTAACAGAAAACGAAACCATTCAGTATAATCAGAACCCAGTAATCCCACCACAGTGAGTCCTGGATAACCAAACACAATAAAAAAAGCAAGATTCAGATTTAAAATCTTATCTCAGGATGCTGGTAGAAGATTATAAGAAGAGCATTAATAACTCACTTAAAGAAATACAGAAGAACACTGGTAAAGAGGTAGAAGTACTTAAAGGGGAATCACAAAAATCCCTCAAAGAATTACAGAAAAACACTGTTATCTAGTAGAAGTCCGTAAGAGGAAACACAAAAATCTCTTAAAGAATAACAGGGAAACACAACCAAATAGGTGATAGATCTTAGCAAAACCATCCAGGATCTAAAAATAGAAATAAAAACAATAAAGAAAACCCAAAGGAAAACAACTCAGAAGATAGAAATCCTAGGAAAGAAACAGAAACCATAGATGCGAGCATCAGCAACAGAATACAATAGATGAAGGACAGAATCGCAGGTGCAGAAGATTCCATAGAAAACATGGATAAAACAATCAAAGAAAATGCAAAATGCAAAAGGATGATAACTCAAAACATCCAGGAAATCCAGGACACAATGAGAAGACCAAACCTAAGTATAATAGGGATAGATGAGAATAAAGATTTTTCAACTTAAAGGGTCAGTTAATATCTTCAACAAAATTATAGAAGAAAACTTCTCTAACCTAAAGAAAGAGATGCCACGAACATACAGAACTCCAAATAGACTGAACCAGAAAAGAAAGTCCTCCCAAGATATAATAATCAGAACAACAAATTCACTAAATAAAGATAGAATATTAAAAGCAATACGGGAAAAATGTCAAGTAACATGAAAAGGGAGACCTATAAGAATTACACCAGACTTTTCAAGAGTAACTATGAAAGCCAAAAGATCCAGGACAGATGTAATACAGACCCTTACAGAGTACAAAGTCAGCCCAGATTATTATACCCAGCAAAACTCTCAATTGTCATAGATGGAGAAACCAAAGTATTCCATGACAAAACCAAATTCACAAGATATCTTTCCATGAATTCAGCCCTTCAAGGATAATAAAGGGAAAACTCCAAGACAAGGAGGGAAATGACACCNTAGAAAAAGCAAGAAAGTATTCCTTCAACAAACCTAAAAGAAGATAGCAGCAAGAACAGAATCCCAACTCTAACAACAAAAATAACAGGAAACAACAATTAGTTTTCTTAATATTGATGGACCCAGTTCCCCAATAAAAAGACATAACTAATAGACTGGCTACATGAACAGTTCCCAACATTTTGCTGCATCCAGGAAACTCACCCCTGGAAAAAGATAGACACCACCTCAGAGTAAAAGGCTTGAAAACAATTTTCCAAGCAAATGGTCCGAAGAAAAAACCTGGAGTAGCCATTCTAGTATAGAATAAAATCAACTTCCAACACAAAGTTATCAAAAAAGACAAGGAGGTGCACTTCATACCCATCAAAGGTAAAATCTGCGAAGATGAATTCTCAATTCTGAGTATCTATGCTCCAAACGCAAGGGCATCCATATTCATTAAGGAAACCATAGTATAGCTCAAAGCACTCACTGAACCTCACACACAATAGTAGGAGACTTCAACACCCCACTCTCATCATTGCACATATCCTGGAAACAGAAACTAAGCAAACACACTCTGAAACTAACAGAAGTTATGAAACAAATGGATTTAACAGATATCTACAGAACATTTTATCCTAAAACAAAAGGATATATCTACTTCTTAGCACCTCATGGTACCTTCTTCAAAACTGACTGTGTAATCTGTCACCAAACAGCCCTCCACAGATACAAAAATATTGAAATAATCCCATGCACCCTATCAGATCACCACGGACTAAGGCTGATCTTCAGTAACTACATAAATAATAGAATGCCAACATTCACATGGAAGCTAAACAACATTGTTCTCAATAATAAATTGGTCAAGGAAGAAATAAAGAAAGAAATTAAAGACTTTTTAGAGTTTAATGAAAATGAAGTCAAAACATATCCAAACCTATGGGACACAATGAAAGCATTCCTGAGAGAAAATCTCATAGCTCTCAGTGTCACCAAAAAGAAACTAGAGAGAGCATACTCTAGCACCTTGACAGCACACCTAAAAGCTCTACCACAGAAGGAAGCAAATTCAGTCAAAAAGAGTAGATGGCAGGAATTAACCAAACTCAGGGCTGAAATCAATGAAATGGAAACAAAAAAGAACTATACATAGTATCAACCAAACCAGGAGCTGTTTTTTTTTTTTTTTTTTTAGAAAATCAACAAGATAGATGAACCCTTAACCAAACTAACTTCAGGACACAGGGACAGTATCCTAACAAAATCAGAAATGAAAAGGGAGACATAACAACAGATCCTGAGGAAATCCAAAGCATCATCAGATCCTACTACAAAAGGCTATAGTCAAAAAAACTGGAAAGCCTGGATGAAATGGAAAATTTTCTAGACAGATATGAGGTACCACAGTTAAATACGGATCAGGTTAATGATCTAAACACTCCATATCCCCTAAAGAAATAGAAGCAGTCATTAATAGTCTCCCAACCATAAAAACTCCAGGACAAGATGGGTTTAGTGCAGAGTTCTATCAGACCTTCAAAAAAGACCTATTTCCAATACTCCTCAAACTATTTCACAAAATAGAAACAGAAGGTACTCTACCCAATTCATTCTATGAAACCACAATTACTCTGATACATAAACCACACAAAGATCCAACAAAGAAAGATAATTTCAGACCAATTTCCCTTATGAATATCGATGCAAAAATACTCAATAAAATTCTTGGAAACCGAATCCAAGAACACATCAAAACGAACATCCATCATGATCAAGTAGGCTTCATCCCAGGGATGTAGGAATAGTTTAATATAAGGAAATCTATTAACATAATGCATTATATAAACAAACTCAAAGACAAAAAGCACATGATCATATCATTAGATGCTTAGAAAGCATTTGACAAAATCTAACACCCATTCATGATAAAAGTCTTGGAAAGATCAAGTATTCAAGACCTATACCTAAACATAATATAAGCAATATATAGCAAACCAGTAGCCAACATTAAACAAAATGGAGAGAAACTTGAATCAACCCCAATAAAATCAGGGACTACACAAGTCTACCCTCCTTCTCCCTACCTAGTCAATATAGTACTTCAAGTTCTAGCCAGAGCAATTAGACAA
>NC_034602.1:16636652-16676527 GCF_900095145.1 Mus pahari
AACTCAATTCTTTACTGTGTTAAACAGGTTAATTTGCAAATTCATCTGGAATAACAAAAAACCTAGGATAGCAAAAACTATTCTCAATAATAAAAGAACCAGTGGAGAAATAACCATACTTGACCTCAAGTTGTACTACTCAGCAATTGTGTTAAAATCTGCATGGCACTGGTACAGCAATAGACAGGTAGATGAATTGAATAGAATTGAAGACCCAGAAATGAACCCACACACCTATGGTCACGTGATCTTTGCAAAGCAGCTGAAACCATCCAGTGGAAAAAAAGACAGTACTTTCAACAAATGGTGCTGGCTCAACTGGTTGTTATCATGTAGAAGAATGTGAATTGATCCATTATTATCTCCTTGTACAAAGCTCAAGTCTAAGTGGGTCAAGGAACTCCACATAAAACCAGAGATACTGAAACTTATAGAGGAAAAAGTGGGGAAAAGCCTCGAAGATATGGGCACAGGGGAAAATTTCCTGAACAGAACAGCAGTGGCTTGTGCTGTAAGATCTAGATTCCACAAATGGGACCTCATAAAATTGCAAACCTTCTGTAAGGCAAAAGACACTGTCAGTAAGACAAAAAGACCACCAAAAGAATGGGAAAGGACCTTTACCAATCCTAATTCTGATAGAGGACTCCAGAAAATCAAATAACTCTATTTAAAAGTAAGGTACAGCGCTAAACAAAGAATTCTCAACTGAGGAATAATAAATATCTGCGAAGCACGTAAAAAAAAAGGTTCAACATCTTTAATCATCAGGGAAATGCAGATCCAAGCAACCCTGAGATTCTACTTCATACCAATCAGAATGACTAAGATCAAAAATTCAGGTGACAGCAGATGCTGTTGAGGATGTGGAGAAAGAAGTGCATTCCTCCATTGCTGCTGGGATTGAAAGCTGGTACAACCACTCTGGTAGTCAGTCTGGTGGTTCCTCAGAAAATTGGACATAGATCTTCTGGTAGATCCAGCAATATCTCTCCTGGACATATACCTAGAAGATGTTCTGACTTGTCATAAGGACACATGCTCCACTATGTTCATAGCAGCCTTATTTATAAAAGCCAGAAGCTGGAAAGAACCCAGATGTCCCTCAACAGATACAGAAAATGTGGTACGTTTACACAGTGAAGTACTACTTAGTTATTAAAACCAATGAATTTATTAATTTTTTGGCAAATGGATGTATCTGGAGGATATCATCCTGAGTGAGGTAACCCAGTCACAAAAGAACCCCCAAGATATGTACTCCCTGATAAGTAGATATTAGCCAGCAACTTAGAATGCCCAAGATACAATTTGTAAAACACAAGAAACTCAGGAAGAAGGAAGACCAAAATGTGGATACTTCGTTTCTTCTTAGTATGGGGAACAAAATACCCATGAAAGCAGTTACAGAGACAAAGTTTGGAGCTGAGACAGATGGAAGGACCATCCAGAGACTGCCCCACCTTGGGATTCATCTCATAAACAACCAGCAAACCCAGACACTATTATGTATGCCAGCAAAATTTTGCTGACAGTATCCTGATATAACTATCTCTTTGAGGCTATGCCAGTGTCTGGAAAATACAGAAATGGATGCTTATTATTATCTATTGGATGGAACAGAAGGCACTCAATGAAGGAGCTAGAGAAAGTGCGCAAGGAGCTAAAAGTTCTGCAACCCTATAGGAGGAACAACAATATGAACTAAGCAGTACCCCCCCCCCCAGAGCTTGTGTATTTAGTTGCATTTTTAGCAGAGGATCACCTAGTTGGCCATCTATGGGAGGAGAGGCTCATGACCTTGCAAAAATTATATGCCCCAGTACAGGGGAATGGAAGTGCCAGCAGGAGGAAGTGGGTGGGTTGGGGAGCAGTGGGGGGCATAGAGGGGATTTTGGGGGAGGAAACTAGGAAAGGGTATAGTATTTGAAATGTAAATGAAGAAAATACCTAATAAAATGTCAAAAAATGCTGAAAGATTACTGATTTCTAGTATATCTTCTAACTAGACAGTGATATTTAATCAAATATGTGTAAGAATCCTTTTAAAATTCCCAAGATTATGGTTTTTGAAAATGTATCTTTGGGTTTATACTTAATGTTAATCAAAACAGAGGTAATTCTCTTCTGTTGGAATGTGACATAAACAAAATGCTCTTTGAAAGGTATGTGAAATATCAAAAAACTGATAAGGAGAGCCTTATCTAAGGAAAGAAGCCAATAGTTGTGTTGTAAGGAAGTGGAGGCAGTCATATGGAAGTCTCTAGATACAAGGGCAGGTCTGAGATGATAGCCAAAGAAAGAAGTAAACTCACATAGTGTAAGGAAATTGCTTGCTACCATCAGTGAGACTGTAATCTCAGTGGGCCAATGGTTATGCCACTATACTCAGACCTCAAGGGCATAATCACCATATGGAATTGAGTCTCCTGCTGCTGAAATTCAGAGGTTAAATCTTAGTATTCTAAAGTCTGCTTATATATAAATAAAATGATCAGTCAAGTGATGGAAATGAACTTCAGGAGAACACTTCTGGTGTACAATGAAATGAACTGAGGGTCTCAGACTAAGTGTCAAAATCATTATGCCTTCTTTAAAGACATGATAATCACAGAGACAATGAGGACACTGAAATCATCCCCTAGCAATTGTCAATAAACAAAATGAAACTCACTTGCCCTACTTTTAAGGTCAACTTCTAAGTGAACGAATGTGTACTTGATAAAGAGGCTTATCATTTCACAAGAGATAAGTTATCCCAATCTCTCTTCACAAAGCTAATATTAAACACACCTTCTTCAGCAATTTTATTCATGTTTAATGTATTAAATAATCTTATAATGCTTATAAATTTGCATGTAAATGTATACAGAGGAGATAATTTGCGTGAACAGACTCACTGAGTTGAAAGGGGTCATTTCTGCAAATTTGTGTGAGAAACTTTCATCATATTTCTTAGCCTATTAGTTTTAATATGATCAAATATTTAATTTTGTCTATTAAGTTAAATTTTAACAAAATGATTACTGTAAGTATATGTACTTAATATAATTAAAATGACCATAGTAAAACTTCAGACATAAAAATTCATGGGAGATAAAAAGCATTTAATACTAGCTGAGACCTTAGTTCAAAGAAAAAGAAGGTAGTTATATATAATATACATATATATAACTTAAAATATATAATATATTAAATTATATTAATTATACAATATAAATATAAGTATAATCATATATTCATATATATATATATATATATATATATATATATATATATATATATATATATATATTTGCATGCCAACTCTTCCCCATTTTAGCTGAAAAAGTCCTGGTATGGTTTCCTACTTCCTTATTACTATACTTCCTTACAATTTCTATTTCTCTCTCGTCTTGTTCTCACTTCTGTCTCCCTGTGTCATTTCAGCTCCTGATAGCATCTACCATTTTCTTCTGTCACTGAGTGTAATTTATAAGTTTGTTTCATGACAAGATAAACCACTCCATGATTTGTTGTTATTTATGTGTAATACTCTCTCATTTTCTTTGCGTGAGAGACAAACAATATCAAAGGCTAACTCCTATCATATCTACTTCACATAACTCTTCCCTTCCACCTTTTTAAACATGAGACAGTCCCATTGCTTTAGGCTTAACCAGCAGCAGCAGCTTCCCATTTAAATAATATGAGTAAAATTCTCAGGGATGCAGAGACAGAATTTGGAGCTAAGATGAAAGGATGGACTATCCAGAGACTACCCCATCCGGGAATCCATCCCATCGTCAGCCACCAAACCCAGATACTAATGCACATGCCAGCAAGATTCTGCTGAAGGGACCCTGATATTGCGGCCTCTTGTGAGGCTATGCCAGTGCCTGGCAAACACAGAAGTGGATGCTCACAGCCAGCTATTGGATGGAACACAAGGCCCCCAATGGAGGAGCTAGAGAAAGTACCCAAGGAGCTGAAGGGGGCTGCAACCCTGTAGGTGGAACAACAATATGAACTAACCAGTACACCCTGAGCTTGTGTCTCTAGCTGCATATGTAGCAGAAGATGGCCTAATCGGCCATCATTCGGAATAGAGGCCCCTTGGTCTTGCAAACTTTATATGACCCAGCACAAGGGAAGTTCAGGGCCAAGTAGTGGGAGTGGTTGGGTAGGGGAGCAGGGGCGGGGGGGGGTATAGGGAACTTTCGGGATAGCATTTGAAATGTAAATAAAGAAAATAATAATAATAATAATAATAATAATAATAATAAATAAAAATTCACCTTTGATTTTCGTGTGATAGCTAGTTCACTGTGAGTGAAGCCACCTAGTTTTGGACTGTCCCCTTTCTCTGCACCCACACATGCTATTTCTTCCCTGACTTCTGTATAAGACTGCCAAAATAGTATGAAGCATACTCCAGGAATTGTGAATGTATTCTTCTTTGCAATGTGACTGCCAGATTATAAAAGAAAGTTCTGCATGCCAGAAATAAAGAAATGAGACCACATCCAAAAATATAAAACTCATTTTCAAGAAGCCTATTTATATTTCTGTAAATATTAAGTGAACTGTTATCTTCCTCCTTGATTTATGTTTTTATGACAATTTTTATTTTGGTCATTTTGCTTTGGTTTCAATAGTCGCAGCTTGCTTCTTTTTATTTGTTTAATTAATTAAGTATTAGAAAGTTAAAGGTGAAGAAACTTTTTCATATGTATCCAGTTATTTAATTTGAAAAAAATATATAGATGGGTTGCCGTTTGAATGCATTCAAAGCTATTCAAACACAAGACTGTTTAATTTCTGTTTTGCCCCATGAAGATTCTTTATGTCTTCTCTCTACTTCCCTCTTTCATCTGGTCTTTGCCAATTCCATTACTCTAAGCTGAGATCCTGATCTTACACATCTCGTTGCCTGCTCCAAGGCCTCATCTATTGTGTTCTCAAGGGCTCTGATGAATTGGGTTTTCAGCCACACTGCCACCACAGTTGATTTAGTACAAAATTTCCTCTGTACCTCATGGCCATTGAGGTTGATTTTTATCTGTTGTGATTTGGTCAGTGGAATAATCTAGTGGTTTTCCTTTCCTAATTAACAATATGCAAGGTTTGTGTATTTGATCACTAAAATAAGTATAAAATTAGTATGTATATTTTTATGTAAGTGAACAGTACTTTAACTCTTCAGGAATGTTTACATTACTCTTATAAATTCACATAAAACTGTGGCAAATCGGTCTTCTTCATGCCTTAAGAATTAGTGCAATTCTCAATATCTCTCCATATACCCACAGATAAATGTAGTCCTCACAGATCAATAAAGAAACTTTTCTTTGCAGCCAAAATATACTACTTCAGGAAAGCACAGCAATCAAGATGTAGAGATATAAAGCTCATTCCAAAGGTATACTTCCACAAAACAGTTCATACACCTAAAGCTCATAGAACATTCCGGAAGATGGGGCAGGATGATTGTAAGAATCAGAGGATTAAAGAGTTTTCTTTATGTCTCCCAATAATATCACAAGCTCAATATATTAAAGTATCACCAGCTAGATTACCTAAACATATACTAAAAAAAGGACAACAAGAAGTGACATATTAAACTGAGTGAGGATAGCTAATGAGGCCTCAACCCTATATAAGCAAGTATAAGCAACTGAGAAATGCTGGGAGCAGGGGAAATAGTTGCACACCAATTATTTGTCTAATACCAAATAATCAGCTGTAAAAATGTACAACTACCTTTATACAAACTGAGCCAGTTATATTTAAATAGATACAGATACATATAAAAATTTGTATGTAATAATGATTAATGAAAAAAGTTTGAAAGAGAGCAAAGGATATATAAGAGAGCTTGGAGGAATGAAAGGGAAGGGAGAAATAATATAATTGTATTATATCTAAAATATAAAATAATAGCAAAAATGAGTTAATGCAACTATAAAGAACAGTATATTATAATGCTCTGATGATGAAAAAAATGAAAAATTGATATTGAAGCAAGCACTGAATTTAAAACTCTGTGTGTCATGGAGACAGTGAAAAGATTTTATGAGTGTGCAAATTTTTAATAATAGAAAAGATAATTGCATTTTATTAACAATACCTAAGCTAATCAATTTACAAAGACCAAAAATTTATTATGGTTCATATTTTTTGAATTATTAATTCATTTTCAGGTTGTCCTGTAGCTTTTGGTTCTGTGACGAGCCTTATGGAAAAAAAGTTGCTAACCACATAATTGATGGGGAAGCATCACAATGAATTAACTTGGCTTCAAAGTATTTTACCTTTTGAAGATTAACTACTTTCCAATTACACCATAGGGTATTGGTATTCCACTACCAATTGTAGTGGAATTTCCAATTACACCAAGACTTTAATCCATGTACCTTTGAGGGACATTAATCTAATCCACAGAACTGTATGAATCAGAATTACCCAAGAATGTGTATGTGTCTAGAAAAATTAAATCAAATTGTATCTTGTAACCTAGCATTGGTACAAGAAACAGAAGTGAATTAAAGCATATTCCATATTCACCAGTAAAACCAATAAGTGCACAAATTTCCCATTAAGAACTGAAAAAAATCAAAACTCAGAGAATGGGACAAGGTCCATGAGCTCAGCAATTTTGTGTTTGTGTCTAAATACAGGATCTACAGATGCACAGACCAGCTGGAGGCAGTTCTCTTTATTTCCCAAGTTTTGTTCTTAATATGAGTGACATTAGCTACTAAGATGCTCACTATATAATCATGACACTTTACATTACCCAATAGTGCAAAGCTTACTTAATGCTTTACCAAATGCATTATCTCATTTAAATTCATCTTCAACAAATGACTTCACACCAGCCACTGAGTGTCAATACACCATAACAAAATTTTAATACTGACAGATCTGTTACATTTTTGTTTCTATTGGATAGAAAAAAACATGCTCTTTTTGCACTTAGGCATGTAACCAGGAAAATGATAGGAAGAACATTCACTCAAGCAAGGTACATAAGTTATATTTGTAGTTAAATACATCAGCATTTTTCTGAACATAGAGTGCATTCCTTCCTTGTTCATAAAAAAAAGTTTGAAAATGGAAAATTGTGTTATGATTTTACATGTGACAGTGGCTTTAGATCATTCCATCCAGTTCACACTCTTAGGATATGCTTCCAGTTGGTACTGAATAGATGGAGTGGATGGCAGTGGAAGCTGCCAGTAAAACTGATGTTAGCGAAAAGTCTTATCACTCTGTGTTGGTAATGAAGTGGTGTTCTAGTCCAGGGCAAACCACAGCCACAAAATTCATCCCAGGGAAGACCTTGGCTGTACCCAGGGAAATTCTCATATTTCAGACAAGGCAAAGGTCAAAATAAAATGCATAAATGAAAGATGGCTATCATGAAAGATCTTTGCAGACTTGAATTAACTATCATATCATGCCCTTACAACCATGGACTTCATAGTATAAATGGTGACTTCCAACACAAATCCGGGCCTATACTCTCAAAATCATCTTATCCATGTATCAGGAAAATAAAAGAAAGCTTAAGCTCACCCTAATTAATTAACTCATTATGCTAATAATAAATATATTGTTATGACAGTTCCCTTTTTCAATGATAAAAACTGGTATGATTTTCAATATCATGTTTTGGATAGTTGGGTTTCAATCTGCCTATTAATCACCAACTGTAAATGTATTCATTATAGGTATTAATTCATTCCTGTCTTGCTGTCAAATTATTAATGCTGCAAGTATAAAATGTGCCATTAGAGAACTTATTGTCAGCATAAAATCTGTGCAAAGATCAAGGAGATGTTGTGAGATAAAAGTAAAATAAGTGAAAAATGATGAGAAATAATTATCTCAAGTAATTAAATAATAGTTAATCATTTTGGCTAAAGATAAGGCTACATTATTAGTCCTGGCTTATCTTTATGCAGAAGATGGATGTACTCGAGCACTGCCTTATACTTCCAGGCTAACACCTGCCTTTGCTTCTCCATTATTCCTCCTGGGCACCATATCATTTGCTGTCTGAGAGGAAATGGCAATCTCAGAGCCTTTTCAGATGTCTTTGAAATCAAGGGTAATGCTCTCTGATTTATTTTCCTCTTTTCTACTTAAATGGCATCCAAGTGCTGCAGGAATTAAGTAGTGCATGATTTCGCCTGGTGAATTTTAGAATATGTGGGATTAATCTTATGAAGCATGGTTTCATTGTTCATAACTGTTCTCCTGTAGCTCAAACTTTAAGTACCCAAGAATGAAAATGAATTACTGACGACAAAGCAATTACTCCAACCCTTGTAGTTCACAGTTAAACTTAAATAAAAGTAATTCCATTATAACAAAATAAATAAATCAGTTCTATGCATAGAAAGGTTCTAGGTGGAAATTTCCTTTAACACTATGTTTTATGGTCATGAGTTCGGTTTCTTCTTTATAGTTTGAAGTCAAGGAGTAAAAGTAAAAGAACGTGTTGGCTCAGCCTTACTGTCTTCCAGAATCACCAAGGAAGTAGATCTTCTAACTAATCATTTAAGGGAGATAGAGTCCTCAAAGAAGCAAAAGGCACTCCCTGAATAGTTGAGCCAAGTCTGTAACAAAAGTTACTACTGGCCAGGTATTTAGAAAACAAATTCAGACATTTTAATATTAACATTACATTAGAAAGTAGTTCCATTTATGTTCAAGGATTTTAAGATTGAGTCAAACTTCCAGAGCAAACATTTCTAAATGTCCCAGCATGTTCCAGGCTTCACCCGATTGGGAATTTCAATTATGACCCATATATGTTAAATTATAAGACAATTATCTACCTTAGAGCCACTATACATATTTTTGCAAGAATCCTATTTTCAGAAATAGTGAGAGAGGTGGTGCTTGATTACATAAGCTGTGGGACCATTCCCCAGGACCAAATTATTACTTGTAGAGGCTGTCAGAGGGAAGGGAAAGTCTAAGAATTCTCTGTGTTAATTAGTAGAATAGAGTCATGAGGCTCAACTCCCTGGTTTCATAGTCTCTCCAAGGCCTCACTCCAGCTACCCATGTCACCATATACTTCCCCTGAGTTACAACTGTAAAAAAACAAAAACCCATTCATCACATATACTCTATCCCACATCTCTGGACAGTGGAACATTCTGTCCCTCTGACCACACTCCTTTAGATAGTGTGGACAACAGTTTAGCTTTGGAGCACATAGCCCTAATGTTCATTCTTTAACATGTTCTTTTCTCTAAATCAAACACTCCCCTGGAATACAGTAATGAAGAACAAATTGTGATGTGAATGTAAGGCACTCATATGATATGAAGATCCCTTCTGCCTTTGATATCCAGGAAACTTACACTGGAACAATAGCTGATGCTTGATAATATCCTGGAAAATTAAATCAGTATCCACCTATACAGATGTCATACCATACCCACTATAAGCCAGACACTGTCACAGATGATAGAGCTAAAATAGTTTATGAGGCTCTGTACTACTACTACTGCTCCAGGCAAGTTGACAGTAGTGTGAATGTGAACAAGCAAACAACAGTCTAACCTTTTTTTTTTTTTTTTCAATTTTTTATTAGGTATTTACTTCATTTTTATTTCAAATGCTATCCCCAAATTCTCCTATACCCTCTCCCCCCACTCCCTTCCCCCCACACTCCCACTTCTCGACCCTGTTGTTCCCCTGTACTGGGGCATATAAAGTTTGTAAGACCAAGGGACCTCTCTTCCCAGTGATGGCTGACTAGGCCATCATCTGCTACCTATGCAGCTAGAGACATGAGCTCTGGGAGTACTGGTTAGTTCATATTGTTGTTCCACCTATAGGGTTGTAGACCCCTTCAGCTCCTTGGGTACTTTCTCTAGCTCCTCNATTGGGGGCCCCTTGTTCCATCCAATAGATGACTGTGAGCATCCACTTCTGTGTTTGCCAGGCACTGGCATAGCCTCACAAGCTATATCGGGGTCCTTACAGCAAAATCTTGCTGGAGTATGCAATAGTGTCTGGGTTGGTGGCTAATTATGGGATGGAGCCCTGGGTCGGGCAGTTTCTGGATGGTCCACCCTTTCATCTCAGCTCCAAACTTTGTCTCTGTAACCCCTTCCATGGGTATCTTGTTCTCAATTTGAAGAAGAGGCAAAGTGTCCACACTTTGGTCTTCCTTCTTCTTGAGTTTCATGTGTTTTACAAATTGTACCTTGGGTTTTCTAAGTTTCTGGGCTAATACTCACTCATCAGTGAGTGTATATCATGTGATTTCTTTTGTGATTGGGTTACCTCACTCAGGATGATATCCTCCAGATCCATCCATTTGCCAAGGAATTTCATAAATTCATTGTTTTTAATAGCTGAGTAGTACTCTATTGTGTAAATGTACCACATTTTCTGTATCCATTCCTCTATTGAGGGACATCTGGGTTCTTTCCAGCTTCTGGCAATTATAAATAAGGTTGCTATGAACATAGTAGATCATGTGTCCTTATTACCAGTTGGAACATCTTCAGGATATATGTCCAGGAGAGGTATTGCTGGATCCTCAGTCTAACCTTTAATAAGGCATAAATACATTGAAAGAGGCAATAAATTTTGCAAACACGGTTTATTTGAGAAATCAATTTAATTGATTGAAATTAGATGCCCTTAGGTGGGAAAACTAAGACCTACAATTACCAAGATCAGGGAAATAAATTGGTTCCTCAACAGTGAACAGAAGGAAGACATGTCGGAATGCTGAATTTCTAGAAGGAATTACAGAAGGATGTGTATGGGAAGGTATGGTCACACAGGACCTGGAAAACATCATGAGTATAAGTCCTTTCCCTTCCCTTTTGCTGAGCCAGTTTCTTAAAGTTCAATCCAGTCTCTAACTTTTTATGTAGCCAGGAATAAAATTGACTAATCCTCTTTCCTTTGCTTCTCTAATGCTGAGATGATAATCACCTGCCACCACAGCCAGTTGGTGTGGGATTGGAGATTTAATACAGAACTCCATACACAACAGAAAGTTCTCTACAAACTGAGAAACATGCTCAAAACTGGTTTTCTTTCTAAAATATTATTCTGGCTTTGATGTATAGCATGGACTAGAGGGAAACTCACTTTAGTTTGAAAACTTACACTCTAGTGGTGTTGGACTTATCCAATGAATCTTGTCCCAATACCTATGAGCTCTAAACCCAGATATTATTCAGGCACTAGACCACTTATCTGGCTTTTTCCTGTCTTTTCTTAGATAATACATTCATATCTCAGACACAGTGGCCCTTGTTTCTGAGCTCTAACAACATCTTTACTTCTCTGCACGTGTGTTTACATGCTATTGGCTGTTCAGGAGAACTTAGCCAATCAGGCAAGGAACTGAGTCCTATATCTCACATCCTTGGCACTTACAGAATTGAATCTTATGTGATATCACAAACATGGGAAAATGGATCTGGATTATCAAAGCACAAGACCAAGTTCTAATGAATGACTACACATAAACAAGGGCAGCACCTTGAAGGGAATAGATTTACTGTCATACATAAGTTATATGCCTTTGTGCAACTGTTGGTCCTTGATGAATGTTTGAGTACCTGGGAGACTGGAGCATCTCTGAACAGCAATTAAAAGGAATCTGACACTCCTCTCAGGGATCCCATGCTCCAGGAGTGCTAAATAGGAAAGGGCTATCAGAATAGAGTAAACCTAGACACTAGACAGCAGTAAAACCCACAGCATTCTTTCTTAAAATCACCCCTTTCCAAGTTCGCAGACCTCACAGAGACTCTGCCATCACCAGGAAAATTTGAGGAAGTCAATGTTCTTCTGAACTCAAAGAACAAAAGAATAGTTTGCTCTAATTGGTACTTTCTCTGATTTACAGATGAAGTAAACTATGTGAAATAGTGAAATAAAGTTGATCCCAGTGAATGGGCACTCTCCCACTCAAGTATGAAATTCTAACAGACCTTCCCCCCCCATTCCCTCTGTCTTGCTAAAACCAATAGATTACATCCTTATGCTAGCCCCCAAGGTCTATTCCCTTATTTGGTCAATTCCTCCTCCTAATGCTTACTACCAAGGTCCAGCTATCCAAAGCTCCCTTTGGCTCATCAAATTAGCATGGTCAATTAAAATCATATATCTCATCATAATACTGTTTCCCCCTTTAACTTTAAAAACTGCCATTTTCCTATAGACCCCATCTGTGTCTTCTCTATTCAGAGACAATCCTTTGTCCCACTCCAGGACAAATACCCCTTACTCCTCTCCCTTACCACTTTTCTCCCTTCCTTATTGCTACCACACCCTTCTTCCTGTTCTTCTATCTTCTATCTTTGTCACTTATCCCTGACCTTATCCCTCTGGGACAAATAAGTCTCTTTTGTACTAAGTATTTGGTCTTAGGGTGTCTTGAACTGGCTTTCCATTTTCCTATAACTAAAGAAGTTTTTTAAAATCTAAGACTTTAAGGCACATGGTTATTCCATTAGAGAACTTTAGAAATACCAGAAATCTCATACAATATTTTCCCACCATAAAGAAGAAAGGCAGAGGCTGAAGTAATCATGCCAACCTGGAAATCAACACAACAATTTCTTGCATCCAGCCCTTGCCTCACATCTTAACAACCATCATATCCCTTCCTTCTTTCCATCTTTGTCTGTCTGCATGGCTACAAAGAGTGTCTTATCTCTAACTTACATTTCTTCTTAGATAAAATGAGATTTTGTTATGGTTTTCCACATGAAGGAGGATATAAAAAGACACACTCATAGTGGCCAGATTGGAGGGAAAGGTTAGAAGAAGAGGTTAAAGTATGTGTGCTGCAGAAAGAAAGCATCCTTTACATTCCCTTTACTTGGCAAGCAGATGTCTGGATCTTTATATTAGTGCCAGGAAGAAACAGCTGGCAAATCAAAACATACTGCAAGTGGTTAGAAGTGCTTATGAGCATTGGAAAAAAAAACAGTATTTTTGAAAGAGGAGGAAAAGTTCAAGACATACTTAACATGCAGAGATGATCTTGGAACAGGAAACTGAGTTGGAAAGACAGTGCAAAGGAGCAAGATTCTGCTTGGATTTGCAGCATCCTCCACAGAAATCTGCTGGGGCAAGATGCAATGGTTAGCATGCGCTTAGCAAAGTTAATGCAAGGAAAATGAAAATGTCAGAAAGGGCCCAACAAAGACCAAGAGGGAAAGACACATAGTCTATAATGGACAAAGAATAGAGAAAAATGGTGCCCACATTTTGAATTTCACTTCTTTCAGATTCTTTTTGTGCATGTAACGGAAAACACTTCAGAATTCCAAAACATTTCTTTCTTCAGAAGAGAAAAAAATGGATGCTGAAGTACAGATTACCACAACCTTCAATTATTTTCAATCCTGCCAGCCCATATTACTTCATGAGTTAAGAATAAAGGTGACTGACCATGATTAACAGATGAAAGGTAATAATTGTCACCAAAGTGTCTCAAGAAAGAAGAATATTTGAAGGGCAAATAGGAACTGTGAGAGGGAGGACCAGGAAGCAGGGCAATGGCTGGACTATGAGTAAATAAAATAATGATGATTATGATGATTATGATGATAGTGTTATAAACATTAGCTATTCTGTTATAACAATGGATAAATGATCCTAGAAATATGATTATTTCAACGGAAATATAAGAATAAGTATCTTTTGCATTATCTTGCCATGGGATTAAGATAAAACTCTTAAGATTATCCAAAAATTGTTCTTCATATGGGAGATGTAGAATAAATTCACAGAATGCTGATTTCACTGATAGATTCAAAGGACAGGTATGGACCATGACAATAGGAAACTGGAAACAAGCATTAACTATTCTTCATCAATCCACTGTGAAGTTCTATGATACATGTCACTAGCATTTCAATTTGCTTTCTTTATTTCATTTTATATAAAGAAGTCCTTTTTTTCCTCTTGACTCTACTCAAGATATGAGAATTATAAAAATCATGAATTCCAAAAGGAGAGGTCAAATTAAAATGTTTGTCAGATATTCTTATATCACTCTTTTGAACAGTTCAAAGAATGCATACAAGAAACATTGGTTCACGCAAATGTGTGGCATGTTGTAACAGCTTTCTGGATTAATTCCACATAGTTATCAAGGAAGCTATCTTGGGTTTCAGATGCTTGATGGTACTCATTTATAAGCAGAGATTAGGTGGACTTTGCACCTCTTCTACCTTAAGAAATGCCTTACTGAAGGTGGATAGTAACAACCTTTAGTCAAAAAGTCCTGTAGAAAACATTAATACCATTGTGGATCATGTTATCTCTTCAAGTTCTACCAGAGTCTTCTATTCAGAGTATTTTCTAAAGTTTACTTTTTTTTTTTTTTTTAACCATGCCTTCATTCAAACCTATAGTCACGCTGTAGGTTGGACAATGTTCTGCACTAACTTCCTATTTCTATGATCCCACAAAACTCATTTAGAGGTCCATCAAATTTTTGAAGTATTTGTTAAACATGCTCTATTAATAATAGAGAAAAGATTTGATTCAAAATGTAAGTGCCCAGGGTATTGGAAATAGAGATATGGACTGGACTGGTTCTGTTAGTACGTTGAGACCTGAGTAGAGATCCCAGCTTGGACATTATTGACCAACACTATTCTTCCAAGAGAAGCACATCTGAAGATTCTAGCACAACAATTTTCAGTTAGAAATGGCTGGAGGAAACAGCTATGTTCCTCATGATGCAATACCTAGTTCTTCAAATTAACTTATTTGATTCTCAGCCATCGAAAGAGCTCCTTTCTCTTCTACATGTAAAAGGGGAAAACTGGATTTAATATAATTAGAATGCCCTCCCTTATTTCAAGTTAAAATTGATCTTTCTGTATTTTCCATCTGTTGACTCTAGTTCTGTGCAGTAGAGAACTTCTACTAAGTTATTTAGTGCTTCAGCATATACTTCATGAATAGCATAGTCTCTCAGGGGTAGAATTGCTATGGCTAAAAATGATAGAGCAGAAAAGGATGCTCACCTGAACTACTGCATTATAAGATAAATGGGGATAGCTGTACAGTTTCCAGTTATACAAATCTTTAAGAAATTTTAAGAACTTGGGATGTAGCTCCATGGTAGAGGGCTCTTCTATTATACTTAAGGCTTTGAGCTCAGTACTCAATACCACAGTGGAGGGGTGAAAGAAGGGAAGACGAGAAAAGGGGGCAAGGGAATATAAGAACTTAATTATTTATGGATTCAGTTTTTAAATGTATTTCAATTAAAACGTTAATTAATTAATTAATGGCCTTTCACTCCCTCTGAAATTGTTATCACTGTTTTCATCATCATCATCATCATCATCATCATCATCATCATCATTATTATCTTTATATGCCTATGTAACAACATATCAATCATCAACCTCTTTGTCCTATAGTAATGTTCACTAGTAAGAACTATCTAGGCAGATCCAAGAACACAGAATTTAAAAAAACAATCATAATGTTCATCAAAAAATTCAAGAAATTTTAAGATTCAAGCACCTCATTAAACTTAAAATTAAAGTAAGCTTAAACTGAAATATAGTTGGAATATTTTGTGTTATTTTTTGTTTCTTATGCATCAAGCACTATTTGTTCTTTGTATGAAGGTGATCAGTAAATTCATAAATGATGTAAAGGTGATATTTAAAAAGAGTATTGACATCTTCTGTATTTGTATAAGTCAAAGAGTTTGAACAAATAAGTCTCTCCATTATGGTCAAGGAACACTCTGGAAGTGTGTAAAAAGTAATTGCTGATCTTTGTTTCTGTTCATCTGCTACAGATACTGAAAACATTCATCATGTCCTGTTGGTCATTTCCTACTTTCTGAATTTATTTCTCCCTCACCTGCTAAGCAGATTTCACCCATAATTGGCTGGCCACCTTTAAACCCATATGTCAGAAAAAGAAATGAAGACGAGACAGAATTATGAGACATAGAGAAATGAGACAAGTAAACTTCAGAGAGCTGAGGAATAAATCTGGGAAGGACAATGAGGACTGATGAGATCAGCAGGTATTTTGGAAGAAGTTACCTAAGAAATTTGGTCATTTCTACTGTCGCCATTTCCCACTATGAATGGCACAGTGGTGTCACTCTGCCACTGCTTTCAAGTGATCGTGTAGGGAAATGGCAAGCAAAACACCTCTGTGGCTTAAGTGCTGAGCAGCTGTGACCTTGTCATCTGAGTTACAAGTGAAAGATTCTAAACATGAATTAAAAGGAAACTTCTGGGACAATGTGGCCAGCAAAGGGAGAGCAACTCATCAATGGATAGGTATGAATGACTGGCACAAATCCCACATAGGTCACACATTTTGATTCTTGACTAAAATAATTGTGTTAGTAAAGGTGTTAGGCAAACAGAAAAATGCAAAACTCATTAAAGTCTTATATGATTGTGACATTAGAACAACAAGCTGCTCATCATCTTGGGGCATTATGTGATTAGCTATAATGGAAGAACAGAGAATCACTGTGTCTTCAGTAAGATGAAGGATCTATGGAAAGGATTTGAAGAGGTAAAGCAATCTCTGTCCAGCCCTCTTCTCCTCAGAAACACACATCAGCCATATTGTTTCTCAAGAAGACAGATCATAAGGGGAGCCAGTGTGTGGGCAGATTCATGAACATACATTCCTAATGGAACACTGCAGGGACATGGAGAAAATGAAGGACCAAAGACTTCCGCAGAAGTAAACAGTGTAGAGAAATACATGGCAATGAAATAAGCTGTGTAGTGAAGATAAGAGTTATTAGGTACAAATTCAATGTGTATGGCAATATGTCCCTTTAAATTTTTATTGATTTGCTAATGTGTGTGTGTGTGTGTGTGTGTGTGTGTGTGTGTGTGTGTGTGCATGAGTATACATATATTTGTAAGTCAGAGCACACTTTTATGGTGTTGATTCTCTTCTTTTACCTTTATGTGAATCCCGGGATCAAACTCAAGTTCCTAGGATTACATGGTAGGCTCTTTCATCTACTCATCTACAAACCCTTCTGTAGCAATTTCAAATAAAATCCCAGTATACTGACTAGCACAAAAGGTACTCTTGTGATGACTACACAATAAACTTAGAACAGAAATATTCACATAAGAAGATAGAAATATATACAACTTAGACAATATTTCAACATTTAAAATCTTCAAAGTTCATAATCCAATTTCCCTGATTTCCTTCAGTTAACTAGCTCCAGTGTCAGGTCTCCTGAGCCTATTGTGAGGCCATTGTTTTTGCTCCTGCAAATAAAACCTGACTTCAAACACAGCCAGAAATCAGAGACAATTCGTAGAATGATTTATGGTTTTTTTTTTCCTGAGAATTGTTATTCCTTAACAGTTGCCTGCATTAGATTCTAGAAGTTATCCTGTCTAATAGTAAGATACTGATGACTTGCTAACATTGCTTTCTTGATAGTTACTCTAGAACTACCTAGAAGATTCTAAAGCATAATTTCCACCCGTGGATGTATATGCTGGCAAATTTTCTGGTACTAAGAATTAGTTAACTATCTTTTATTTCATTCTTTATACCCATGAATTCATCTAGCCTTTGCAGATGTTGTTAGATTTTGTGGATATATTCTTTCTAAATGACCTTATTCTGAAGCACACCCACCATGCACCTGGCCAGTTTCCAGTATAGCTTCCATCACAGATTCCTTCTTCCTTGACGATTAAAACAGACTGTGAACCTACGTCTAGACTTTTATTTCTTCTCTGATTGTGTCAATATTTTTGCACATTTCTTTCATGTAGGCATATTTAATTTTTAGTTTCTTAAACTTTATGAATTCCAAATTCAGCAGACATTTCAGTGATTGATATGGGATGTCAGCAAAGCTTAAAGATGTGATTTCGGCAAACAAACGTTTATGCCATCATGTGCTGTGATAGATACCCTTGGGCTTGAATGTCAAAACTGCAAAGATTTAAATTATGACTACAGTAGTAATAATAGCCTCATGACCTCTGTTGCACAGTTAAGCCTTTCAAAACTTAGAAGGTCTTCTGTAAAATAGGAACATTGATAGTTATTTATGGCCTATAGTGTAAGACACAGAGCATCTTACTCATTAGATATTACATAATCTTAACTATTCTTTCAATTAGCTACACACTTTCTATTAATCCTGTGCTCTCCTCTTTGCCTTGAGGATACACAGTGTAATTTTAGACATGTTATCCTCGACTCACAGGAAATTGCATAGGTTTGTTCTAAGTTTAATGTCTTCTCTCTCTCTACTTCAATCTGTGTTAAGAATGATGCTGATGAATTCTGTGCTAAACAAGATGAAGGTGTCATGATCCCCCACAAACCCCAGCACCACTTAATGCACTTAAGCATTCTTTTCTTACTATGATGTCACTACTTTTGTTTCCTCCTGTTTTGCTGAGCATGTCTTCCAATTTCCTTGGCTTAAGTCAAAGCCTGAAAAGCTGTAACCTGGTGTGATTGTAAGTGTCCCCTACAGGCACCTGTGTCAAAGTCCTGTTCCCTTGCTGAAGCCTCCTATGGCTTAGTTCACTATGGGAATGCTCCTGGAAGGGATATTATGTTTCTGACTCCTGCCTCTTTTTTTCCCAGCTACCATGAGTATTTTGGATCCATCATGTGCCCTTGTTGTGATGTTCTGCATCATTAGGGGGCCAAATGATACTGTACTGAAATCTCCAATGCTGTGAACCAAAGTGTATTTTCTTCTTTTTACTCTTATTATATAAATTTTATCATAGCAACAGAAATTTCATAGTACATATAGAATTTCTAAGAGCTCAACAAACCTATCTTGTTGTTACATTTTTTGAACACTGAGTCAAATGTAGAACCTTCTACCAAGATTCATATGGATGACTTAAAACTTCATCTTCACCTTGGAGAGTGGCTCTAGTCTTACCTTCTGCTACTGTGTGGACACAGATCAAACAGAGCAGATTTTGAGGATGAAGCTGAATACTTTCAAAAAATATATAGCACAAGCCAGGCGTGGTGGCACACGCCTTTAATCCCAGCACTCGGGAGGCAGTGGCAGGAGGATTTCTGAGTTCGAGGCCAGCCTGATCTACAAAGTGAGTTCCAGGACAGCCAGGACTATACAGAGAAACCCTGTCTCGCAAAACCAAAATATATATATATGGTACAAAACTGCCCAGTCATCCAGTCATGAGCCTTGCTTTTTTTTTTTAGATTTTATCATCTGTACCAAAGAATTAAAATGCACAGAAAATTTGCAAAATAATATCTTTCCCTTGTTAGTCCCCAGAGAATTGAAATCTTAATATATTCCCTTGTCCAGTGATACACTTGATGATGCCAGGTAATAGGATTTTGGTGTATCTGTGACTCAGAATTACATAATGGGATCATAATCTCCTTGTGATTGTTTCTAAAGTCTCAGATTTAGTTAGAAATACTGTATTTATTAACTGGCCATATCTCACTAATACTTCCTGATTGAGGAGCTCTTCATACAATACAATAACACACACACACACACACACACACACACACACACACACACACACACACACACACACACACACACCACAGGCAGCTCCTGTACCCTGGTGAAATCTCTGTAACCATAAGATGAATCAGGATAAAATTGCCAACTTTTTAAATAGAAAGCAATAAAAGCCCATGGTTAACCATGTTCTGTTTGGGGAGTTATTGTTTCCTGTGAGCAGGGATCAGGAAGCGTTCTGCCCTGAGAATACAGATATGTTCTTCATCTGTCTTCAGGGAATGCATTCCTTGCCTCCTGTTTTCCTTTAAATGGTTTATGGTTTGTTTTAATTTTTAATTTTCGAAATTTCATTCTTTACCTCCCTATAACTCCTCTCTATATTACTCCTGTCCCTATGCTCTCTTTCTCTCTCTGAAATTCATGTCCTTTTTATTTTTCATATATACAATAATGCTATATATGATTATACAGTATATAGTATAGTGCTATATACTGCTAACTCCATATATTGTTACTTGCATGCATATGATTTCATGTTTGACTGCTTTCATGGTGCATAATAACCGATTTTGGGGTACTTCCCTGGGGCAGACTATTTCTCCTACTATCAGTATTCTGTAGTTTCTTGTAGTTCTTTCTCAATGGTTGGGGCCCCTGACATTCCCTCATTTGTGTTAAAAAAAAAAAACTATTGATATTTTCTTTGTTTAGGTCTTGTTTAATAGCCATTTTGATATGATTTCATAAGTATAGCTTCTCTGGCACTTCTAGGAGACACAATATCACAGAAAACTTGTTGTTCTTCTGGATCTTAAAAGCATTCTGCATCTTCATGATGATTGGCCCTTTTTTTCACTTGGTAGTTTGGAGTTACACTTCTCCAACTTTTGGGAGGGCTTTATTATTTTTTAAAATTCTATTTATTATTATAGTGATGTTAGTAGTCTATTCCATGTCACACATTCAGAGATAAAGGGACTTCATTGAGTTTGTTCTCCCCATATTTATCTAGGCTCCTGGGATAGAATATTAAGTCATCCAGCTTGGATGGTAAGCACCTTTATCTTCTGTGCCATTGTGTTTGTCCTATACTTATGTCTTCTTAACATGTATTATTTAGTGTTGCAATTATTGACCCTGAAGGTTGAAAAATACTGATATTGAAAGTATTCTTCTAGTCTTACCAGAAATAAAGTAGGTCATTTTTGAACATACTTAGTCTCTGCAACTCAAATATATAAATCTTATTCACAAATGCCTCTTGAAGCTTCAATAGTTAATCTCTTAATACATGCTATCAGAAGAACATACATTCTTAAGGAATACTCAGCTAGACTCTGCCACATTGTGTAGATTATTCATGTATATAGATTCTGAAGGACACATAGGCAGAATATTGATATCACCAAAGCAAATCTTCTGAATATATTGCTATTTTTGTGGGACATCACAATGTGATGGAGAAAACTCAATGCAAGATTTTATTTTAACAATATACGTGTTTTAAATTTCTTTATGGCAAAGTATCCAGAAGAATTATTGAACATAATCATATGTTCAATAATTATTGAAGAATTATTGAACATAATCATGAGTTAATAATTTCAAATAAGTTTTCTTCTTCTGCCATTAATCAAGTCAATCCCTTATGCTAAGTGAGAGAATTTTTGTTTCTTTTCTTTTGCTTTTCTTAGTTCTGGGTATTGTTTCTATGTTAAACAAATACTCATCTCCCTGTTTTTCATTTTAAGACAGCATCTTACCTTCTTTCCCAGGTTGGCCTTGATGAGGTCTGCTCCATAGGCCATGATGGCTTGAACTGTCTCCTCCTTCATTCACCCAGGTAGAGAGGATTATAGGTTTGTACAACTATGCTACAGTTTAACCTATTTTTTTTAATTTAAAAATATTGGAGTTAGGGGGCTGGAAATATTGCTCAGCTGATACATTATGTTCTAACTCATAAAGTCCTGAGTTAGAATCCTAGCATGTAGAATATTCCTGTAATCCTAGCATCAGGAGATACATACAAAAATATAGAATTCAAAGTGCTTCTCATATTCCATTGTTCCATTGCTTCTTCCATTGGTGTGTCCATATTCTACTGCACGCTGTGCAGGAAAGGTTGAAGTGAAGCCCAGAAGGGGTGGGTCAGCAGGATCTCTTTCAGGCACTGAATGGTTGGGGGAGAGGTTTCCTACAAAGATTTCAGAGTACAGTTCTTCAGTGTTGTAGCTCTTTTAGAAAACAGCTCTATTAAAGGATAGTCAATGTAACAGCTTATGCTCATTTATTTCATTCAGGTTGAGTCAAGGGCTGTATATATATATATGAACAAACCTTGGAGAGTAGGAAGGGATTCATTTTAGGGTGAAGTTTCAGTGGCTAAGGTTTAAGGTTCTGGAGATAACTCATTTGCATCCCAGGAAGTTGAACCTGCAATTTTGCTAAGGGTTATCTGATATTCCTCAGGTAGAAGATTGGTCTGGCTACCCAAATTAGGCAGAGAAGAGGAAACTCTACTAAGAAAAGGGAGACCTCCATTTGGCACCGAGTTCATGAAGTTGTCCATACAGTAAATTACAATCTTAGTAACAGGGTGCGATACTCGGGAGAGTTCAGGGACAGTCTGGATATAGTATGTCTTGTCAAAGTCAAAAACGAAAGGAAAGAAGGAAATCAAGATTCATTTTTGTGGATTTGGTTTAGCACTTGTATTAGGTTAATTGGGCTCCTAAATTTGCACTACAATCTGCATGTAAGATGCTGTTGGTTCTTGTTCCCAGTTGCTTTCAATTTGTAAGTATAGTTGCCAGTGACCAATGGCTGGGTAGGGAAACAGAGGCTGGGCTTTAGGATTTGAGGTCAAGGGGAGTGAAAGAAAAAAGAACCACCATGCCAGAAAAGGAGAAAGAGCAGGTCTGAGAAGTGTAGGACAGAGAGACTGCCAACATGGAAGACTCGAGGACTGCGGCACAGAGAGGGCTGCAGGCCTAGGCTGAGCAGCCAGAATTGAATATATGATTTAGTAAGTAATAATTCAGGAATATTGGAGGGAAGAGTTGCTAGCTGTGTGGAGGTTTAGAGTGGTCCAAACATTGAGCTATTTAAGGCATATGAAAATAGAAGGCTCTGTGTGTGTGTGTGTGTGTGTGTGTGTGTGTGGGTGTGTGTGTGGGTGGGTGTGTGTGTGTGTGTGTGTGTGTGTGTGTGTCTTTCAGTCCGGAATCCAGAACATTGGGGTGTGTAACTAGAAAAGCACCCACGCCGCTGCCACCGACCAATTTGAGTAGCATTAATTGCCTACGGCAGCACAGTCACTTTAATCTAAATCTTTAAGTTGCACCAAATGTGAGGTACGGACATCATTTAGTAATTATTTAGCAATGCTTTTTCTAAATGTGATTATATTGCCAAAACTGATATGTAGAAACTACAAAAATCCTAGAATTTCCTCACTGAATGATTAAAATCCACATAAAAAACAAAACAAAACAAAACAAACACACAAACAAAAAAGAAACCTTCCAACTAGAAAGTACCTGGTCAGATCTTAACTTCTTATACTTATTGAAAAGTAGATCATTTTGTTTCAATTGGAATGGAGTAGCAGTGGAAAAATGTCATTCACAGGTTGGATTCCAGCTAACGTGTGCATAGTTGATAGATGAGGTTAAAAGCCAGGTTTGGAAGCACTGTCATTTACTGAGTCAAGCAATAAGGTAAAAGGCATCTGGCCATTTGGTGATGTTAAAATATATATATAAAAAAAAGAATAAAAAATAAAAAATAAATAAAATAAACAACTGCCAGGGTTCATCTCCCTGTGAAATCCTGGAAGAACAGAGACATGTTTGTATTCTTCTACTGTAGCTACAGAGCATTGCAACTCTCCTTCTCCGATGTGGCAGCCCCTCCTTTTAATCAACAGCATAAAGCAGGCTTAGAGCAGAACATTCCATTTTGCTGTATCACAAGTGAGAAAGGCAATATTTTAAAATATAGTGGCGTATGTTCAATAATGCATCACTGGAATATAATAAAAAATGCTAATGTGGGAAATAACCAGATCTATACAAATATACTATTTTAAAATATATTAAGATCTTATTTGTTTCATGGTTGCACAAAACTGGTTTCAATTTTGATAAGTCTTATATGCCACAAATGAATACTTCAAAATGAAAATTAAGAAAAGTGTACACCATACTTGAATGCATAAGCAACCAAAACTTGTAAGGAAAAGTTGTATTTGAAAATACTTTATCATACTTTGTCCTTAAATACTATTGAGCATGCATGTGTCCACTCTGACTGGCTGTTTCATAGATGGCCACAATTGTCTTTCACTTATCTTTACTCTGTGTACATTCTGTTCAGGACTGTCTGTCCCCTATGTACTTGGTCCATGTCTGTCTCTTTACTGTGTACTCTCTGTGTCCAGAATATATGCCCTTTGTGAACTGTCTACTAGGATAAATTTCTTCTGTGCCCTGTCTATTCAGGACTAATGTCCTCTGAACACTGTTTAGGAATCCCCTGTTTGAATTGACCGTGACCTTCCAGGGTACAGGACTTTACTCTGTGACACCCTACTAACTTGAACACATTCCATTGATTAAATTCATTCATATTTTAAATGTAGGTAATGAATTCCATGTGCTTGCATATATCAGACACATCCTTCTATACATCCTGTCTTTGTACCTGGCATGACTATGCCTCTCCATGTTGGCCACCTGCAGAATGTGAAATTTTATAATTCAGGAAAACTGTCTGTGGACTTTCTAATCAGCCCTGCCTACAGTTCTTTGAATGTTCCTAACTTATTTTTAAGAAGAACTACAAAACTAACAAGCAAACATAAAATTCAGCTTATTATTTTTATGTAGCTATGTCTTACCTAGATTATACCACTGACGCATCCACTCATCAGTCTAGCAGTAAGGAAGTATACTCTCTGTGGCTGTTTAACTTTGTATGATTAAAGGATTAGCATACGTCGGGGATAAAAAGCATGCCAACTCAATGATCTTTTTAGTGGTATATAATGTTTTACAAATTAATAGATTCATGAACCAATAATGCCTGTTTATCTCTGAGATTTTGTCATATAATATTTCCTAGAAAACTGTAGATTGGTATTTAATTTTTTTTTGAATTTCACAAATGCCTTGATCTACCACAGAATATAAATAGGGCACCTTTGTATGAGAAAAAGAAACCGATTCTAATTGTATAACCTAATTTTACGTATATTAAGCTAAAAGTTACTCTCTAAAATATTTCTTCTGAGTAAAACAGTAATTTGTAAATGACATTAGATTGAAACCCATGTGATCTACAACCTATTTGCTCACTAGTTCTGGGCAATGTAATGGATGAACACTTTTAAAAAGTGATTGGTTTTATTTTGGCAACCCTCCTTCTTCTTGGTGGAAAGTTTGAGGGACCAAGTTGTCTGGCCATAGATAGCAGGAGAACTGATTTTTCCAACTATTAACCACATGAGAACATGTCTATAAAGCCCCATTCACTGTTCCACAGATTGAGATATTTAAGAAATATTGCATTTCGCCCACTTTTAGGCTCAGTAGTAAATGCCTTCCACTTCTTGTCATTTGAGTTACAAATGTGAAAATGTTGAGGCTTGGTCTGGCATGAACAATGTTATGCCAATACTTGATCAGCTGTGCATTCTCTGATCTGGATGCCTATGTTCTGAATGAACACATGTCTCTATAGACCATGCAACATTCAAAACTCTCTGTAATGGAAGACCTTCACAATCTGAAATTATAACAACCCCTTTATTAATGCAATTTCCCAAACAATTATGACAAACTACACACACACACACACACACACACACAGAGAGAGAGAGAGAGAGAGAGAGAGAGAGAGAGAGANAGAGAGAGAGAGAGAGAGAGAGAGAGAGAGAGAGAGAGAGAGAATTCTTATTTTTACATTAAGAAAGAGTTGATCTGAGTGTGTGAAGTGGAAGTGAATTGCAAGAGTCTAGTGTCTGTGTTTATCTGATACCTGAACTAAGGTGACTAAGTATCAATAAAGAGAATAGAACCACATCAATGAAAGGATTTATACAGTTACTAATTGTAGATCAAATAAAGTCTAGAAATTGATTCCTGGATATCTTTACTATGCATGTGAAGGATTTGGACAGATTCAACAATGACAAAACTGGAGAACTAGAGTAAATATTTGTGATGAAGTGAGCAGCGTGGGGATACAGGATTTTGGAAAATTTGCACACAGCAAGGCTACACTAATTTTGTAGCATTCATGTGTACTTTGTCATTAACATTTGATAGAAATCAGCTATGATGATAAATGCATCATTAATTTGTAATCATAATTGTGGAATTGCAGATTCTCAAATTTTCATACAATTTAATTCATCTTGTTATAGTTGTTACATAGAACTGCTTCAAAATTTCTGAGCCCAAGACATCAGCTAGACCAAGTGTCTCTAGCCTAGTTAGCCTTAGTCCCTTCTCTCATGCATGTGAATCTGGCAAGTAAGCCTGTCCCATTGCCTTCTAATTAATTATTTTTTCTACTTCTTTAATCTAAGGAATCTGTATGCTACCTCCCTTATTTAGAAACAAGTTTGGGCCTTAGACTATTTTCATGGTGTGTGTGTGTGTGTGTGTGTGTGTGTGTGTGTGTGTGCATGTACACTCACTCTTAGGTGTACATATACACATGCGTACATGTGTGTAAAAATTAGAGATCGACCTCTTAGGTATTATTTTGTCACAGGTTCTTTCATTGGCTTGAAACTCAGTGTTTCAGTGAGGCTGACTAGTTAGTGAATTCCAAGAATCTATTTGTCTTGATCTTCCTGGCACTGAATTACAAACAAAATCCACCATGCTCATGTTTCTGTACAGGTTCTGGGAATTTAACTTTGTCTTGACTCTGGCTTATGCTGTCTCCCTAGACTTTTTCATTATTAATTCCAGCATGTCTCAATAACTGGGACTAATAATAAAAGATTTATTTTGTGTTTTTAAAAGCAACTTTATCCTTTGAACTCATCCAATTTCACCACCCCCCCTTTATTTTCAGATCATACCACGTATATAGCATTCAAAGGGTCAAGAGAGGAAAGACACACAAATCTTACTAGTGTCAGGAGCACCTGGCATGAGTGCCATAGAGAACCACAGTCTGGTCTGATTTGACTCAGATACAGTAATGGTGTGTCTCTGCTTTGTGTGAATACAACACGTAACTCACATTGGCAACTTACGCAATGAAATTTTCACTTTGCCTTATGGATTTTGAAGTTGCAATTGATGATCAAATCACTCCACAGGTTTCAAGCCTGGTTGGTTACGTAGAAAAGCAAAATCACTCACCTTGCAATGTAGGAAATAAAATGAGGAAGGGGCTATTGTTCCATAGTTGCCATCAAGGTGCATGCCATCACTGACCTACACACCTCCCCAGCAGCCCCATCTCTCAAAGCTTCCAGCTTCCACCAATTAACAGTCCCACTCTAGGGACCAAGATTTTCACACAGGAATTAGAAGGACATTCAACATCCAAATCATATCAATATAGTCCAGCCATCTTGGGGAATCATTCTAGGAACAGATGGTTTTTCCTCAAGCAGTCATTGAAACAATTCCCTCCACAGACTCCAGTGATCCTCATTTTCATGGTTCTCAGAGGAGAGATGCCAACTTCATCATAAAATGAAAATAATCACCCACCTCTGCATTTTCCTTGGCCTTTGGACAACTTCAATTCAAAATAATCCTTTAATCCTGCAACACCAATGATTCCTAGTTTCCTTCAAGTTTGATGTGTTAAAAAGTACCATGGTTTTATAGAAATTGAGGCAAAGATGAGCCTACACATACCATTATGATTCAACTTTCCATTCTGTCAGCAGGACTGAGGATACAAAAAAGGTGAGCTTTCAGTCTTACTGAGGTGTGCATGTTCCATTCAAGGACACTAAAAACAAGAGCTGAAATTAAATGTTTTTAAATTACTGTTTCTACTTAAAAGAAGGTTTTCATCATGAAAATTTTATAACCATAATTATTTTTAAAACACTTACATTTGAGAATTTAAAACATCACAGAAAATTAACATCAAATTATACATAGGTATAACCCCATATGTCCAAAATTTATACCCTTCTTCTATTATATCAAAGGGTTGTGTTTACCTATTTTGTATTTAGATACATTTCATGTTGGGAAATTTATTACGTGTATTATTAACTGTGGGGAACTGCAGGCTGGTATCCAGTCGAGCTGAGGTTTGAACCCTGATGGTCATAATTCACCTTCATTACATGGTAGGTATTCCCTCATGCTCCTGGAACTCTGCCCCCTGCCTAAGTTACTACCTCCCACAGCTCCCATGAGAGAAGCATGGTCAGTAGTCACTTAAGCAATGGCCCAAGCTTCTGACCTTCAGGCTAAACTCCTCCCCAGTTACCTAGCAACAGTAAAAACCATAAAGGGGCTGTTAGGCCCCCCACCTCTCTTTCTCTCTTACTCTCTCACTCCTTTGTTCTCTCACCTCTCACTTCTCTCACTCTTCTCTCCTCTTTCCTTTCTCTTTGTCTTCTCTTCTCTTCTCCTCTCCTCTCTCCTCTCCTCTTTCTTATTCTCTCTCTCTCTCTCTCTCTCTCTCTCTCTCTCTCTCTCTCTCTCTCCCTTCTCTCTTTCCCCCTGCATTTCTATAATAAAGCTCTTAAACCATAGAGTCTCTGTTCCATCAAGATCCCCTGGGCACTCTTGTCAGTGTTGGGAACCTCTTCCCTGATCCCTCTCTCCTATAACCCTGGTGCTACGGGGTATTGCCTCGGGGTCCTGGGTTAGGGGCTGCTGCTTATCCACTCCTCCCACCCCTGCTGAGTGGGTCAGAGGCTTAGATGCCCACTTGGTGCTGAGTGGAAAGCATAGGGCTGTCCTCCTCCCGCATCTGCCTGCCTAGTGCACAGGAACTCTGGCCAGTCTTGGGCTATTTCTGTCCCCCCCCTTCTTCCCCAGGGCCTCCCCCAGGCCCTCCCTTTTTTTGTTCCCAAAAATTAACATCTAGTTCTTTGAAATAACTTGGAAATATTTCTTATATTTAGCTTAAACTTGTATTACATAGTCTCTATATTAATCTTTTTTTTCTATTTATTAACACTGAACAACATTTCCATAATATTCAAGTATGACATTGTGCAGATGAAGCAGCTTATTTAATGTGACAACATGAAGCTCTTACATTTCCATTAGGTTTCCTAGAATGTATTATCTTCTCAAAGCACAAAGGGCTTGAACTTTGAGAGTGATATCAGGAAAACAGCCATCTATTATTGAAACATAAAAAAAGCACAGGGGACACAAGATATGAATAAAACAACTAGCAAAATAAACAGCATGAATATTCAAATTTTGGGTACAGGTACAGAAAATAAGGTAATTGTGTGGGAAAAGAGTAGACAGGCAAAGGCGGGACACTCCAGTGGAAAATTTGCATCAGGTTTTTATTATTGTTTTGTTTTGTTAGCTTGTTTCAGGAGTATGTGGAGAAAAATGTCCATAGTAGAAATCTGCCTCAGTGTGACACAGTTTGCTGAGCAGAATCAACTTAAAACAATGTAAATTGAACATTTGTTTAACAAGCATCAATCTTTCCAATGTGATTTACATATGTTAAGTCACTGGTATTCTGCAGGTACTGTTACTCCCATTTACAGGTCAGAGAAATGAGCAATGTAAGTACTAGACATTCTTCCAAGGTGACACAGTAGATACATGACAAAACTTGAATTTTGGCAGAAGCATTCTTCTAAAAGTCATAATTTTAATTACTCTGAATCAACGAGACAAGATGCTGAGTCAGAAATAGCTGTAGTGTCCCAGTGACCAGGAACCACGTGACCTACGGAGACGAGATGCATTGTTGATGCTCTTGGAGTCTACAGATAGTACCCTAGAAGCCTGCAAAAAGACCTGCAGACAAACTCTTCAAGATTAGAGCAGAGCACATTCATGATTAATATAATGTTACAAATTATAGTCCCAAAGAGCATTTCAAGAGTCAACTGGATGTACTGAAATTAAATTAAAATAAAGGTACTGAGAACTATCCATAACAAGTAATATTAACTAAGCATTCTGTGCCTAATATGAGAGTTGTTTTCAAAGGGATAGCTAGTTGATTCCATAATAATTTCTTTAACTCCATAATTATACTACTGACTTAACATGGCAATTTACTATGAATCATTTTAACACTTGCCCTCCAGTCATTTTCTGAAGATTTCATTCTTCCTTTTTATTGGCACATTATAATTTTGTATATTTGTATTATGTGATATTTGATATAAACGATAATAATGAAATGGAATAAGCAGTTATTTCTTTTGAAACTTTTATCATTTATATCCCCTATTTTCATTAGAATATTCTCTCTATATATATACTATTATATGCATTATTATAGTCATTCAGTGTGCTTTGCAACACTCAAAGTAAACATTCCTGCAATAAGGTATTTTGTTAATCTGTCTTTAGTCCTATGTTCCCATCCACTTTCATATCTCTAATGACCATCATTTCATTGTCAACTTCCATAGAATCAATATTTTTGCTTTCTTAAAAAAATGCAATGGAGTCATATCAAGTCTTTTAGTTATCTCTTCATGTCTTAATTAAGTCCAGAATATGTCCAGAAACTTGTCTTTTTATCCTGACAATAAAATAAAATTTTTCATTAGAGTGAACTTATTGCACTTGACTTCAACACTACAGTTATCAGAAATACTATGTTCATGAGTGCACCTAAGTTTTCAAAGTTGCAAAATTTTCAGTGAATCATGGACACTAGATTTTGCCACAGGTCCCCCACCCCATGTCAAAGTTTGTGAGCAGCTTGGATGGAATGTGTAGGTGTCTAATAATGCAGGAGTCTCAAGTGTAATTCATCCTCTGTAGCCACTGCTCATTTCCATCTGTAGCCTGGAAATGTTATGTATTTGTTTCTAATAGACATTAATGGATAAGCAAAGACTTGCATTTTTTCTGTAGAACTATCTAGGATTTACTCTAATAGCTAAAACTACCTCCATCTTACTTTCTTTTAGACCTGAGATCAATAATAAGTCTAGACTTTTCTCTTTCAGCTATGTGATATCTTTGTTACTAAATATTTTGATAGAAATTTAACATTGATAATTGATTGAAAAAGAAATAACTAAATGAGTTTGCAATCTCAGAGTATTTCTTTCCTGACAGTTAAGCAGGCTAATGGAACTTGTCTCCAATAAAAGCATTGTTTCTCATTTGTGATGGTGCCTTTAACTCAACAGTCATTTTGCACGTTTTGACCTTTATTACTTTGAACATTAACAATAAATAAAATAAATGTCCCAGAAATCACTCCACTGATGCCTTTATTATTTGATAAATGAGATTTCTAAGTCCTTTGCATTTCAATTTGTTACAATTTTCAGGTAAGTTTATGAGATTGTCTTATTTTGCTTCAAACCCTCAGTATACACCCATGCTTCCTTCAGAAACTCAGTACCCAGCCAAGCTTCCTTCAAGCTCACATGCAGATTTATTCGTGGTTTGGTTTGCAACCTTTTTCTGAATTCCCACACAATTATAAATGATTCATTGTATTCTAGAGTTTGTTTCCTAAATAAATCACATGTGATTGACAAACTTTCCTTTATTCCTCACATATAAAAATATACATATCATGTAAATTACAACAAATTTATAAAAGCCATTGGTTTTGTTTTGTGCTTTTTAAAAAATGTTTGGGCAACATCTTTTGCAATAATAATGGATATTTTGTTCATTCGTTGTCAAAGATTGCAAAATTCAAATTAAGATATTAAAAAAATTGACGGGGCATATATGAAGATCTAGGTTTTAGTTTCATGAAAATCACTTCAGTAAATAATACCCTCAACAAATGCTGACCCTATATTTTGCAAACCTGGCCTTTGAGCACTAGATAAAGCAGATAAAAAAAGAAATGGGTGAAGAAATCAAGGGTTTGGAAACAGGGAAGAAAGGAGAGGAAAAGAAACCAGAATGAGAAACTGAACAATTCATAATTGGTCTGAACGATCTCTGAGCCTTGTTGGAAGAAGTATGTCAGTGGGGATTGGGCGGACTTTGAGGATTCAGATGCCCAAGCCAGGTCCAGTGTCCCTTTCTTCTTGGTACCTGCTGATACAGATGTAGCTTTCAACTACTTCTCTAGCACCATGTGTGCCTACATTCCATCATGATGTTAATAAACTAAACCTTTGAACTGTAATCCACCACAATTGAATGTTTTTCTTTATTAAAGTTGTCATAGTCATGGTGTCTCTTCACAACAATGGAACTTTGACTATGACAAACATTGGTACCACAACTGGGGTATTTCTGTGATAGGCTTAACCATGTGAATGTTTTGAGGAATGTGGACTTTGAGGAATCTGTATTAGTAAAGCAGTTTGTGGGGCAGAGGAAAACTTGATAAGGTCAAGAAGATTCAGAAACCATGGTAATTCTCATATTTGAGAACAGTAGGTGTTTCATCGACTCACAACCATGTTCCTCTCTTAGAACATGTGACTATGACACCCCATTGAGAGGACTAATGCAATCTGTCACACAGGGGCAACACCCAAAACTTCTTTATATGCAGATGAAGAATCCTTATCATCTTAGACCAAGCCAACTGATTTTAGACTCCAATCAACCCCAAATTGTACATAAGATTCAATCCACAACATGGATTAAAGTGCACAAGTTATTTCATCGAAAAGCATCTGAATGTCTGTCTTATAGAGCTGTAACACCTCAGGAAAGAGAATTTTCTCCAGAAGTTTTTATATATGGAAGCTGCTCAAATCTATCTCAGTCACTTCCCAATCAGTGGTCCTGAATTTGAATTCTAGCTACCCACTGTCTCTCCATCCCACTGTGCCCCATTACATCCCATCTCCTGCCACAGACTCAGGTACAGTGGTGCATGGAAGAGGCCCAGAAGCACACCTTGCTACAGTTCCCCATTCCCAAGGAAAGACATAACTCTTTGGATGCTCCAGCCAATCCAGAGCCCTGCACGCCCCCATTACCCTCCCAATCCCCACCCAACCCCTGGGGATGTGCCCAGTACATAGACCAGCAGCGTTTGAATGCTTCAAGTGGAAGTTGATGCACCATACTAATAGGAACATGGAAGACAGTGGTGCTGATAGTGAATTGAATTGCTTGGGCCTAGCTGGAGAGGTTTCAAGGTTAAAGAATTTTAGTACACGGCTTAGAAATTGTTCTTGTAGTATGTTATCACAGAATCTGGCTGCTTTCTGCCCTTGCACAAAAACAACAAAAAATTGCCTGAGGGTAAATTAAAGATTTCTAAATAACTTAGTGTTGACTCTGTCCTGTAGTCATCAGTAGTCAGTATTATGGAGATCTATAATGAAAAGGAGCAAGCTGAGGAAGAAAAATATAAACTGTGAAGTTTAAAACAAGGCACCAGAAAATGTAAAATGATTAAAGAAAAGACGACATGCTAACTGAAATAAAAAATGTGATTGCCTCAGAGCAAGACGGCACCCAGCTAAGCTTTCAGTTTGTGAAAAGAAGTTAAAGAAAAGTGAAAGTTAAAGAAGCTTAAGGCCAGGAGTGGTGGCAAGTGTCTTTACTCTCAGAACTCAAGAGGCAGATGTAGGCCAGACTATTCTACAGAGAGGGTTACAGGATGCCCAAGCTTTAATAAATGAAGGAAACCATCAAAAACATAAAGCTGGTAGAAAATACATTTATACAAGGGGCCATGTTTCAGTCCCAGCAATTAACACAACTTGACAGTTTCAGTCATAATGATGTTCTGTATGTAGAGTCAAGGAAACAAGAAAGGGGTTATGAAATCTCCCTGTGTAACAAAGAAGAGAAGTTGAGGGCAAATGTTACAATTGTCTCTGAATGAAGGCATAGAGTAGCCATTGCTTGAACAACAAAAAAAGCCTGGATTGACTTGGAGAGCCCAAAATATAAAGATGCTAGAATCATGGGATATATGCTGAGGAAGGCTATAAACAAAGGGTGAAGTAAGCCCAAGAGAAATAAATGTGTCAATGCAGAAAGCAGTTAGAGATCTGAATAGCACTTTGATATCAGATATGGAGATGTAGAGCTTGGAATTTGCACAACTAGGTTCTTGTTTTTCTATGTTGCAGTATTTTCACACTATCCTCCTTTCCCTTTTGGAATGATAATGTATATATTGTATGTTATAAGTATGGAAGTATAAGATCTGCTTTTTAATTTTAATTTTTACAGTAGCTTACAGCTAAGAAATTACCAGAAATCTCAGAAAAGACTTTGAACTTTGGATTTTAAGCAGAGTTGAGACTGTGACCAACTCTAGATGAGGACTTTTAAAGTTGGACTAAACCTATTTTACATTAGGATATTACTACAAACCTAATGAAACCAGGGAGTGGAATGTGGTGGTTTGAATGACGATGGCCCCCTAGAGGCTCATAAGGTGTGGCACATAAAAGATGTGGCTTTTTTTGAAGAAGAAGAAGAGGAAGGTATGGTCTTGTTGAAAGAAATGTGTCAAAGGGTGGGGGTTTAGGGGGGCAGGAGAGTGAGGGTTGAGGTTTCAGATGCTCAAGTCAGGCCCAGTGTCACTCTCTTTTCCTGATGCTTGCTGATTCAGATATAGAACACTCAGTTAACTCTTCAGCACCACATCTACCTACACCATAAACAATAATTGAGTAAACCTTTAAACTTTAAACAAGCTCAATTAAATGCGTTCCTTTATAAGAGATTTCCTGGTCATGATTGCCCTTCACAGCAATAGAATTTTGACTAAAACAGTTTTATATAACACATTTTGAGCATATTAACACTCCCTTCCCCAACTTTTTCATGTCTATACGCTCTCACTACCCATTTAACTTTGTGTCTTATTTTCTGTTAAATCCTTCAAGAGTCGTTATTCTTGTGTATGTGGTCTTGTGCAGGAGAGTGGTTTACTTGCCGGGAGTTATATACTTTAAGAAAATCTCCTTTTCAAAGCAGGTAACAGCTGCCAGTAGCTCCGTGTCTTGTGGTGGGATTGTGTGCCTACCTCCTCTCTTCATGCCAGGTTATGGTCAGATGTATATAGCATAGATTTTTTTTTCTTAACTGCTGTGAGCTCATATGCGCAGCTGTCCTGTGGGGTCCAGGAGACACTATTTTGGTATAGCCATCTTATACTCTTTCAACACCTTCTGAGCCTTTGGCGAATGTCCTATCTATCTATCTATCTATCTATCTATCTATCTATCTATCTATCTATCTAAAATATTCTCTTTAGGTTCGATCATTCTGTAGTGTATTAATCTCTGAACCTTTGTCTATTGTGGTTTACTGTGTTAATTATCATCTATTTCAAAAAGAAACGTCTCAGATAAGGGCAGAGTGATGCATTTCACTTTGGGTATAGTGGTAAGCCATTAGAAGTTGATTTATTGCCATGTCCATTTAGCCCATTATAGTACTAGGTTTCCCCCTAGGGTCTATTTTCTAAGTAGCCAGAGGTTCTAGCATGGTCATGATGTCAGATATGGGTTTCATCTTGTGTACCAAATGTTAAATTAAAAAGAATAACAGAACAAATTAAAAACAAAACATTTTTTCCTGTTCTTGAATGGCTAGGCACTGTTGACTGTTGTAGCTTAAAGGGGTCTTGGATACAACTGCTGATTACTTTTCTCTTCTGGTAGCACCTTCTAGCACTATGACTGCTATTGAATAGGGATGAAGCTTCTAGGTCTATTCCAGCTTAAGTTCCCAGTTGTCTGACTCAAGTATTAGTCTTTGGTAGTAGGGTCAGATTCTAGAGGGTAACCAAGAACAATAACAATAGCCTGCAACATTTGGGGGTTTATAAGACTTCACTAACTAGTACCCTAAAAGAAGTAATAATGACTGCCACTGGGATTTTTATTATTTTTCTATAGATGTATTGTTTCTCCATTATAGAGTATCTCCACTCAATTCTGTGTGTGTGTTTGTGTGTGTGTGTGTGTGTGTGTGTGTGTGTGTGTGTGTGTGTGTGTGTACACATATACTTATATTTTAGGTATCTTCTACAGTAGTAGGTTTCCAGGTCCTTAGTTTCAATTTATGCCTACCCATATGCCCTTCAATACATTACCCTTCACTCTTCAACTCCAGCTTAACCTTGCCTGTTTTATTATTTTCTTTTAGTCATTTATACCAGTGTGTCTATCTCCACTCCCATAATGACCCAGGTATACCATTCTTCAATTTATACCCAAAGGACTCCATATTCTGTGCAGAGATCCCTGCTCATCCATGTCCACTGCTGCCCTTCCTATAATACCCAGGAAATGGAAACAACCATCATCTGATTGTTGCCGTAAATCTCTCCATCACAAATATGCTCCACAAAATGAAAACACAACATAGTTAATATGAATACATGCTGTGCACCTAGATTGGGGAGATCTACCACCACATTTCCATCTTCCACATCTACAAGACCCCTTATAACTTGTGAATTCTCCAGGCCATGTGCTTCTGCTCTGCTTTTCTTTTTCTTCCTCCTCCTCTGCATCCTCTCCCTCTTCCATCTTCTTCTTCTCTCCCTTACCTTCTCCTCCACCTCCCCTTTAATCTGCCCAATCATCAGCTCTCCTTTATTTTACAAATTAAGGTGGGAAGCAGGCTTACAGGAAATCACCTGAGTGCTGACTCATTCCATGTTCACAACCACTCACAGGAGAATGGAATTAACATCAAATATAATTAGCCCCAGGGCAATCCACAACGATCTGATGAATACACATAGAAAATGGGGTACATTTGCACATTGAACTATTAAAATAAATGAAATTATAAAATCCACAGTGAACAGATGGAGCTGAAAACAATTATTCTGAGTGAAGTAAGCTAGTCTCTGAGAGAGAAACGTCACATGGTTTCTCTCATTTGTGGATATTGTTTGAATCTTCATATATGCTTGTTGGGTCAGGAAATTACTAAGAGGTGTATTAAGGAATTTTCAAAAAGTATTAAATATTCATGCATATTGATGCCTTATTTCTAGTCATATTCCCTAATAACCATGATACAAATGTTGAATGGTTGTGATATAAAATGTTGAGTGTGAGCCACCATCTGGATACTCTGAACTGATCCTGCATCATTTTATGACATAAAATACACTAAACTGCTGAGCTATTTCTCAAGCCTAATCTTGGGCTTTTTATAAGACTAATCTGGTATAAGTACAGCTGGATAAGCTGGACAGTGCAGTTAGCCCTAGCATGGAGTATCGAGTTTATTCTTTTCAGTTTAAATCTTAGAATCTGTAGGCAGAAATACCAGCAGATAAGTTGAAGCCAGAACGAAAGCTCTGTTAGTATCTCTACTCTGCAGCAAGGATATTCATGACAATGTTGCTTTTGAGGCATTGCCCAACTGAGCAGTTTCTATCATGTATTCTCATCAGTTAAGGCCTTTGAAATGGCTCAGTGGCTGTAAGTACTTGCTATGAAAACCTGGTATACTATTTTGAATGAGAGTAAACCCATATTCTCATATATTTGAATGCTTAGTCACTAGTTAGTAGAACTCTAGAAAAGATTAGAAAGATTAGGAGGCCTGAGGTGTTGCCATGTTGGAGAAAGTTTATCACTGGGTATGGGCTTTGAGGTGTCCAAAGCCCAAACAAGCCTCCCTCCCACCCTCTCTCTCTCTGCCTCTCTCTCTCTCTCTCTCTCTCTCTCTCTCTCTCTCTCTCTCTCTCTCTCTCTGCTGTGGATTAATGTGGATATACATATCAGCTTCTGCTCCAACACCATGTATGCTGCCATGCTTCCTGCAGCGAAACTATAACAAACCCCCAATTAAATACTTTCAAAGTCACAATGTCTCTTTACAGCAAAAATATGAAAACACCTAACAACCTGAGTTCTATCCCAGAAACAGAAATAAAATTAGAAAACTGCTGTTTTCCTCTTAACTTTATACTAGTGCTGTGGCATATGTGTTACCACGATACACATCATACACACAAACACACACATCATACACTCAATTTTTAATTTAAAACAATAAGATTTGATCTTTGAAAGTAGATAAAGATCGCATGCATTAAGTAATTTCGTTAAAATTTATGTATTTGAAAACCATCATTGGTCATTTTCAATTCAGGTCTGCCTTCCCAGGGTAGTTTCTACCAAAATACTTTGCAGAACGTTCCCATTGTGTAATGATGGTTGCATATGATGGTTAATGACTACCAATAAACTTCCATGTACAGGAAATGGAAAAGTCCTCGAGGACGCAACTTTCTTTCTGGGATGTCCAAAGTCTTCTACCTCTTTACCTTGTCCAGTTGTGGGTGTCTGTGTTAATTCCTATCTGTTGCAAGGAGAAGCTTCTCTGTTGAATGTTGGACTATATAGGGATTTTAATCCAGCAGCATGTCTGCTATGGCAAGGGATCACATAAAAGGAAGTAGGTGTGTGTGACGGGATGGAATGTAGACACACAACATACCTCAAATCCCTCAGCCTATAATACAGACACACCCTTAACTCACACATTTATTATGTAACAGTGAAGGTAAGGTTAGTTTGTAGGAGAAAATAGCCACGTTTGAAAGTGACTCCAAATTGAGAGACAAAGTGGTTAAACAAAGATTTGGCAGGATGAGTCAGAGGTAGGATATGTCCAACTCTCATGACAACAGCAAAAGAAAGAGAAGGTATTTATGAGCAGCACTAGGAGGGACAATCAGTCAGTTGTGAATCAATTCAGTCAGTCCAGTTTGTGCAGTGCAGGTCAGCTAAGGCAGCTGAAGCCAGAGAATACAAAGCCAGAAGATTAGAATAAATTTCCAAAATTCCTTTGAGACCAAGCAGAGCAATTCACTGAGAAGATGAGAGAAGCCTGATTGAATCTATCACCTTGGAGACCAATATGATCCAGAACAGCTGAGTTGAACCAGCCAGCCAGAGTTCAAAAAGAACTCAAAAAAGAAAGAAAAAGTAAGCTTATTCATCAGAAAGTCTTGGAGGCCTAAATATTATAGACCTCATATAGTAGATTAAGCCTGGAATATAAAGCCTTCAAGGTCCAGGCTTACAGAAGATTAGATTGTGTGGAGGCTGCTGTCTTCTGTGCAAAGGCATAGGGATGATTAGATAGAAATGTTCTGGGCTCAGCCCAAACTACATATTCATAAAGCTGGGTACAGCTCTCATCTTCTCCCTTCATCTGAGGAAAGAAAAGTAACATTTGCATTTACGTTAGACAACTCAGATAGTTATCTAATAAAGCTCTAATGCACATATGTACTCACAGAAGCTATGGCATCATGCAGAATGAAAAGAAAAAAAGTGGAAGCAAAGTCCTACCCCTAACCAACAAGTTATTTGCAATTCATTCCCACTGGCCAGAAGAAAATCAGTTTAGTTTTCTCTAATGCAGTGGCAGTGGGAAGAAATATCAACCACAGAATGGGCGGGAACCCAGCTCAGGAGCAGCTGGCCAACACAAAACAGACTCCAAGTTTTCTCATGCTTTTAGCTTTGTTTAACTTTCTTTTGGTATTTTTTGTTTTCCTGAAATTTTTGTTTGTTTGTTTGTTTTGATTTTTGTTGTTTGTATTGGAATATTTGGGGGAGGAAGAAAAAATATGAAAAAATGTGAAGTTTTGTAGAAAATTTCTGGGAGAAGATACAGAAGAGAAGAAAAGACATTATGTTTAAAATGTGTTATATTAAAAACATTTTTGATAATACATTTAAAATATATTTCAATATTATTAATGAAAGAAGACTATCAGGATGAATCTCAGACTAATATGCTGTTATCTTCTATGTCTGGGTCTTCTACAACAAAGCTGTTCTGATAAAATTCTCTGGTTGAAACTTTCTTCTTTCCTGCTAAAACATAGATGAAACTACAAAACTGTCTCCATGATAAGAAGGTATGAACTTGTAGAGAATTGAAAAACATAAGAATGGTGCCAGAATTCTTCAGAGTAGTGGTGAGTTTCAGCTGTAAACTCTGATAAAAAAAAGTCTCTCTTTCTAGCATCCTCTGGGTCTGCAGATTCTGATCTCTTTTCAGGGATAGCACACTGATTGATGACTGCTTGGGAATAGTAACAAAATGCAGTTTTCCTATTGCTTTTCTCATGTTTACATTTCATTTCTTTTAGCTTCTAATTCACATGGTGTTGTAGAGATCACCCACATGTTTCTTTTTTTTTCTTTTTTTAAATTATTATTTTCTTTATTTACATTTCAAATGCTATCCCGAAAGTTCCCTATATCCCCCCC
>NC_034602.1:16676812-16684324 GCF_900095145.1 Mus pahari
AATAGCTGACTGTGAGCATCCACTTCTGTGTTTGCCAGGCACTGGCATAGCCTCACAAGAGGCCGCTATATCAGGGTCCCTTCAGCAGAATCTTGCTAGCATGTGCATTAGTATCTGGGTTTGGTGTCTGATGGTGGGATGGATCCCCAGATGGGGTCGTCTTTATATTGTAATATAACCAAGTCAGGGAAATTCAGAGTGTCCAAGGAATTCCTAAAGAATGCAAGTACCTGGAGCCTGGCCTACAGGTATCTCGGTTCTCTGACCCAGTTTTCTTTACTGCTATTACTCAGCTATGTCTTAGTGTCGTGCTTTCTTGCCTCATGCCCACTGTTTCTTCTCCAGAACAAGCATAGTCTCTAGGTGTGAAGGAGGGAAAAAATGAGTAAATGATTTTCTAATGACCTCATGGCATTTCAGGCAATCCTGCTCAGGTTTATGGGACAACTGATTTTTGTTAAGCCCATTCTCTCACCTGGAGGATGATTGCTATTGGTTGTGCACTTTACCTCACAGTTGAGCATCTCAGAGCCACCCACAAATGAACCCAAACTGTCTGCATAATTACAGACATCACAAGTTTGTACTACTCATTATACCTAGCCGACTAGACATAGCACACACCATCAGACCCTAAGTGAAAAGCTAAGTACACAGCACAGCATCTAAGGGCTCTCACAGACTACAAGGAGCCCTGTCTAAAGATGAAGTATAAGATCTGTCCAAAAGACTGTGGATTCCAAACAGATACTGAAGGCAGAAAGACTTGTGGCGCTGTGTAGCCCTCATTTAAAGCAGCCTAACCAAGATGGCATATTGATTATGGAGAGAAAGCCACAGAGAAGAGTTTTGGACCTTAATTGGCACATATGAGTCCTGCTTCTTTTTTCATATTCCAGCTTCAAATATCCTGACACCCTCAGGTATTGAGTTAGATTTTTGTTTCCAGTTCATAAATTAATACTGGCCTACACAGCTCTTATCAGTGGCCAATTAGTTTCATCTCTGGGCTTGGTGTATTCACAGGAAAAAGAAACTAGGATTTTTCCTTCTCAATACTCATGAGAAAATTCAGCTTAGCATTCCTAGCATCAGGCTGTGATGTCTAGTCTAGCACACTTATGCCAAATACGTGAGAATAGAATGTGTCTTGAGAAAACAGAAACAGGAACACTGAAATAAGATGAGTGCAAAGCATTCAGTGACTTCTTGTTTGATGGCTCATCTTGTTCTCCTGTTGTGCCTTTGTCCTTCAGTCATTATAATTAGAAACTACCCCTCAACCCTCTCTCCCTCCTGCTCCTCTCCTCTTATTCCTCCTCCCATCTTTGTCCTTAATCTTCCTTTCTTCTTTCTTCCCTTCTTTATGTTCTTCTTGTTCTTCTTTGTTCTTTAGCCTTCTCCTTCCATCCCTTTTGTTGTGTGACAAATCCAGGAAAAGACATAAACAACAACCTACTCATGGGAGATACAGAAGCAATTACAGAACAACAACAACAAAAAGGACTACACCAAATTCTAGTTTACTGAATAACTGAATTGATTGGAGGGGTCATTCAGAATGGCTGGAGCTGGGGTGGATTCCCTGAGGAGAGGCCAGGAACAGATATGAATGAAGGTGAAGCCTCAGTTGTGGGGACTCTAGGATATTAGGAAATGCTACACTCACAAAATAACCTTAACTGGCAGTAGCAGCTGTGGAGTAGAGCTAGCCTAATCTTGCTTAGTCCTTTCTACCCACAGTGTTTGGCCCATAATCATTTAATATATAATATATTACCTCCCCTCTTTAGTGAATATCTCAAATTTCTAGTGTCTTGACTTACACTTGTAAGTTAAATAGACAAAAAAAAAAAAAAAAAAAAAAAAAAAAAAAAAAAAAGAATTGAAGCCAGGAACTACATATGAGAGAAAAACAAGAATTTGTCCATTTGGATCTTAATTTTTTTAACTTGCTATAATTTACCAACCATTTTGATAATTTTTTCATTATGGCTTAGTTCTAGTGTGTATAGGAAGGTCAGGTTTTCTACAGTTTATAATCAATTAAATTGATTCAATTTCCTAGCAATTATAAAGAGTGGCAATGAACATGGATATGCAAGAATCTCTATGCTGAGTATAGAGTTCTTCGGGTGGTTGCCAAAGAGCTATATAGTTGGGCTATGTATTAGATCAGTTCTAATTTTTGAGAAATCTCCAGAATGATTACCCTTAAACCCATTCAAGTCTTCTTTCCTGAGCTGTAGATGAAGTTGACATGATGGAGATGTATCCATTGATGCTTGGATCTTCACAGTCTATTGACCTCTATCTATACTGTGTTTAGTTGATCTACTTGTCTAGCAAAGTAGCAATAGCAGAATTTTAATTTCCTTAATAGCTGAGGTTGTCAAACATTTTAGGTGTTTCCTAGTCATTTTTATTTCTTATTTTAGTAATTATATATGCAGTTCAATACACAATTTTTAATCAGATTTCTTATTTTCTTAATTTTACTTGTCTGTATATTCTAGAGAGTGATCTTTGGTAAGATGATGTATGGTAAAAGGTTTCATTTTGTGGGTTTCATAGCTACATTCCTCACAGTTTCTTTTGTTCTACCTAAGTGTTCTAGCTTCATGGGAATCTATTTGTCAGTTGTTGTACTTATTTCCTGGAACCTTATTCAAAAAGCTCTTATTTCTGCATGTAAGTCAAAGCATGCTTCCAATTTTTTTCTCCAGAAGTTTCAATGTATGGTGTCTTATAGTAATGTACATTTTCCATTTGGAATTGAGTTTGGTATAGGTACAGAGACAGAATGTTATTTCATTCTTTTACATTCAAGTAAAGTTCTCCCAGAAGCAAGTTTGTTTAGGATTCTGTTATTTCTCTGATATATGTGTTTAGTCTTTGAATATCAGATAACTGTAGTTGTTTGGACTTTTATAGATTTTCAATCCTATCCCATTAGTCTACATCTCTATCTCTGCGCTAGTATTATGCTGTTTCCATTATGTTTTATAACTGAGTTTGATATTGGGAAAAGGATACCTCCCACAGTATTCTTTTCCATCAGGATTGCTTTGGAAATCTTTTGTCTTATGTATTCCACAAAAACTATACATTGTTCCTTGTATATTTGTAAAGTATGACCCTAGAATTTAGACTCAGATGTCATTGAATGTATAGCTTGTTGGGGTGAGATGGACAGATTTAGAAGATTAATTCATACCCTTCTTTTCAGGTGCAGGGTGCTATTTAATTTCCTTATATTGGTTAAGATTTTATTTCTGTCCTAGTAAGTAATTTCTATAAAGATTACCAAATACCCACTGAGATGAACACATATTCTTGACTGTTGATTAGAATGTTCTGTATTGTCTCTTTGATCTACTTCTGTTATGATGTCTTTTAATTCCTGTTATACTTCATCCATTAGTTTTGTCTAAATGATCTGTCTATTGGTGAAATGGGATTTTGAACTCATCTACTATCTCTGTTTTCAGATTAGTGTCACCTTTGCAACTAGGAATGTTGGGAGCACAGAGGTCCTTGTGTTCACCGAGAAGCACTAAGAGAACCAGGTCTGTTAATAAAGCAGGGGTATCTCCTCAATGGACTAAATAAAATTAAATACCTACATTCTATCCAGGAAGTGAAAAATGGATATTGTTAACAATATGGTACCCTTTTTATTCTCTGTGAAGGCAAAGTTTACCTACTTTTTGCTGTAGGGGCATCCCCCACGCAAATTCTCCAGAATGATTATTTCAGACTCTTCCACCCCATATACCATTATCTATCCTTAGGGTATATCTCACAAGTACTTTAGGGCCCGCTGGCCTCTATGCTATCAGTCAGAGACCACATTAGATTATAGGCCTTTTAGCTATAGAACCCTCACGATCACATGTAACTTGTGAAAGAGTTTCTATAGAGTTGTACCTTAATCTTTAATGGAATTAGAGTGTTTTGAATTGCCTCAAAACGATTTCCCAAAATGTACTGTGTTTTAAATATGTTGACAGTGAACCACCTGGCATTCGACTCTCCAAAGCCTGATCCAGGTTACCAAAGTCAATCTACACTGGGTATTCTTTCCTATGTCTCTTTGAGGGGTTGTATTCCCTTTCCGACACCTGCAAAGACCTGTTCATAGGAGTATCTGCTTTATGCTATTAGGTGTATCTATATATCTATTTCCTCAATTTTAATAAATATTTTTTGTTGTGTATAGTAGTATGGATTGGCAATGTGGCCTTTCAGAACTTGGGACCCCTATTTTCAGGCTTTTCTGACTTTAAATGTATTAATTGAAGGACTAACTGTTCTTTTAAGGACCTGCCTTTATAAGTGAGTTAATCATTCTCTCTTGCAGCTTTCAATACAACTTCTTTTATCTATGTATTTTGGTGTGTTCACTTTATGTCATGAGGAATTACTTTTCACATTCTATCTATTTGGTGTTCTGTAGGATTCTTATACTTAGATCTCATTCTCTGGATTTGAAAACTTTCCTTCTATCATTTTATTGAAAATATTTTCTCTGCCTTTGTTATTATATTCCTCTCTTTCTATGACCATACTTTGAAAGTATGATCTTTTCATGCTTTTACAAAGCCATCCAAAAGTCTGTTCACACTTTTTTATTAGTTTATTATTGACCTTTGCTGTATGGTCCAATTTCTCTTCCTTGTCTTCAAATCCTGATGCTTCTTTTCCCACATGGTCTATTCTACAAGTGAGGCTCTCCACTAGAACTTTTATTTGGCTTATTGATTTCTTCATTTTCAGTATAATTTGTTCATTTCCCGTAGCAATTCAATTTTTTATTGAATTCTTTTTTCTTATCTTGAATTGTCTTCCTTACATCAATTTACTCTTGATGTTCTGTTGGAGTACATTTATGTCTTCTGTGAGTTCTTAAAACATGGTTAAAATAATTATTTTGAATTATTTATCTGGAAGGTATCCCCAATTATTTTCATTGGGAGTCAGTCCTATAGGATTAACTATAAATTTTCAAGTAGATAAATTATCTTAAATTTTCATGTTATTTTTGTTCCTGTGCTAGGTTATTTCACATTTAATTAGATTGTTGGCTGATTTTCTTCTTAATATTTTAAAATTCAAGCCACATTTTTCTTTCAGTGGTGGTGTTTACAATATTCAAGATATGACTAAGTTATATTAGGCTTGATGTGCCAATTTCTTCTATGGGACTGGTATTTATGGATGGAGGTCCTATTCTTCCTCTGAGGTTAGGATCTGTTGTAGATCATCCCTACCTCCTGTAAACAACTTCTGCTTGTTCAAGTATTTTTCTTTGTTCTTTTTCCTTTTTAATGTCTTTACATTGCTCCCTTGGAAATATTTTGCTTGTAGGACACAACTTCACAGCAGTCCATTGATTCCTATGACACATTCTTTCTTCCCCTCCTTCATGATGACCCTTAGGTTTTAGAATGAACACTATAGGTACTACCTTTTTTTAAAAAAAAATCTATGACTGATTGTTGGATAATTATATTATAGGAGTAATGATTTAATCTTAGGTGCCTGATTAGATTCACTAATCTCTGTAGTACATATCTCATTGATGGACACCCTGCCCCCAACCCACAAAAAGAAATCTAACTCCATAACCAACTGAGGTTGCCAGCAGCTATAATCAATTCAAAAGGCAATTGACAAATATATCAATATACCTTATGAACAATCATAGTTATTTCCAAATGAGCCTTATGATTTCACTACCTATGGATTTTTTTGCCTTGGCTCATAGTACCTGTTATAAATTATCTTCTGGAGGGAGGGGAGTCTGTGATCAGGAATCAATGTATAAGAGAAGAATTTCAATTTTCAACTAAATGAATAAATTCCCTTCTGTGGGTTAGGCCTTAAATCTAATTTGGAAAGCTGATTGCTATAACCAAAATGTAGGTAATATTCTTGCCTGAAATACTTACAGTGTAGAATATAGGATCCAGACCCAAGTAGTAGTCTTGGTGACTAACCTCCTCTAGCACTCTGTGATGCTTTTCAGTAATTTATAAACCAATTAGAAAGTATCAAACTTTCATGTAATTTTTCATATCATGTCTCTGCATTGAAGAAACTGCAGAGTCTTCAGTATTGGCATCTTACCTAGTTCTAAGATGCAATAAATATCAGTGACAAATTTTTTTATAAATAATAAAAATCATAAGTACACACAGGATACCATGTGATGTTTTTGATACACTTAAATATTATGTAATGTTGGAACAGGACAAATATATCTATCCCTTCTATCTATCACTTCTTTGCATATCCGTTTATTTTGATAGATCCACACATTATCATTGTCTGCAGTCAACTACTGTGCAACAAACAGCAATCAGAATGTCTTCCCCCTAACTGCAAATTAGGACCAATTAACAACTTCTTTCCTAAGCTTCTGTGACCCCCCCCATTCCCATGGAACCACCTCCCTTCTATATATTTCATTCATTCCTTATTTCTTTTGTTTTTGTTTTTTATATTTTATAATTAAAATAATAAAATTTATTTTGAAATATACCACTAAGTATCGACCTTTTTATGTCATCAAAATAATTTGTCATAGTTAAATGCCTCTTAAATATACATGATATCTTCTGAAGCTAAAAGTAATATGCACTCAAGCAGTTTTTAAAATCTATTTGGAACATTAAACATGATAGAAAGAGAAAAAAATCTCTTTTTTTTTCAACTGTTTTTTATTAGATATTTTCCTTATTACATTTCAAATGCTATCATGAAAGTTCCCTATAACCTCCCCCGCACTGCTCCCCTACCCACCCACACCCACTTCTTGGCCCTAGCATTCCTCTTTAAGGGAGCATATAAAGTTTACAAGAACTAGGGACCTCTCTTCCCAATGATGGCCAACTAGGCCATCTTCTGCTACATATGCAGCTAGAGACACAAACTCTGGGTGTACTGGTTAGTTGATATTGTTGTTCCACCTATAGGGTTGCAGACCCCTTCTGCACCTTGGGTTCGTTCTCTAGCTCCTCCATTGGGGGCCCTGTGTTCCATCCTATAGATGACTGTGAGCATCCACTTCTGTATTTGCCAGGCACTGGCATAGCCTCATACAAGAAAGTTATATCAGGGTCCCTTCAGCAAAATCTTGCTGGCATATGAAATAGTGTCTGGGTTTGGTGGCTGATGATGGGATGGATTCCCGGGTCAGGTAGTCTCTGGATAGTCCATCCTTTCATCCTAGCTCCAAACTTTGTCTCTGTAACTCCTTTCTGGGTATTTTGTTCCCTAATCTAAAGAGGAATGAAGTATCCACAAATTGTTCTTCCTTCTTCTTGGTTTTCTTGTGTTTTACAAATAGTATCTTGGGTATTCTAAGTTTCTAATAAGTGGCTAATATCCACTTATCAGTGAGTGCATATCTAGTGACTTCTTTGTGGTTGGGTTAACTCACTAAGGATGATATCCTCCAGATATATCCATTTGCCCAAGAATTTCATAAATTCATTGTTTTTAATA
>NC_034602.1:16684554-16719554 GCF_900095145.1 Mus pahari
TCACAAATAATATAAAATACCTTGCTGTAACTCTAACTAAGGAAGTGAAAGATCTATATGATAAGAACTTCAAGTCTCTGAAGAAAGAAATTGAAGAAAATCACAGAGGATGGAAAGATCACCCATGCTCATGGATTGGTAGGATTAACATACTCAAAATGGCTAACCTGTTGAAAGCAATCTACAGATTCAATGCAATCCCCATCAAAATTCCAACTCAATTCTTCACTGAGTTAGAAAGGGCAATTTACAAACTCATCTGAAATAATGAAAAACATAGGATAGCAAAAATCATTCTCAACAATAAAAACCTCTTCTGGAATCACCATGCCTGACCTTAAGCTGCGCTCCAGAACAATTGAGATAAAATCTGAGTGGTACTGGTACAGTGACAGACAGGTAGATCAATGGAATAGAATGGAAGACCCAGAAATAAATTCACACACTTATTGTTATTTGATCTTTGACAAGGGTGGTAAAACCATCCAGTGGAAAAATGACAACATTTTCAACAAATGGTGCTGGCACAACTGACGGTTATCATGTAGAAGAATGAGGATTGATCCATTCTTATTTCCTTGTACAAAGATCAAGTCTAAGTGGATCAAGGAACTGCACATAAAACCAGAGATCCTGAAATTTATAGAGGAGAAAGTGGGGAAAAGCCTAGAAGATATGGGCACAGGGGAAAAATTCCTAAACAGAACAGCAATGGGTTTTGCTGTAAAATCAAGAATTGACAAATGGGACCTCTTAAAATTGCAAAGCTGCTGGGCAGTGGTGGAGCACACCTTTGATCCCAGAACTTGGAAGGCAGACACAGGAGGATTTCTGAGTTTGAGGACAGCCTGGTCTACAGAGTGAGTTCCAGGACAACTAGGGCTACACAGAGAAACCCTGTCTCAAAAAACAAAACAACAACAACAAAAAAATTGCAAAGCTTCTGTAAGGCAAAAGACACTGTCAACAAGACAAAAAGGCCACCAACAGATTGGGAAGTGATTTTTACCAATCCAAATCTGATAGGGGACTAATATCCAATATGTACAAAGATACAAAGAGCTCAAGAAGATAAACTCCAGAAATTCAAATAATCCCATTAAAAATAGTGTATGAATTGTATCTTACACTATTGCACATGCCAGCAAGATATTGCTGAAGGAACCCTATAGTGGTCTCTTGTGAGGCTATGCCAGTGCCTGTCAAACACAGAAGTGGAGGCTCACAGTCAGCTATTGGATGGAACACAGGGCCCACAATTGGGGAGCTAGAGAAAGTACCCAAGGAGCTGTAGGGGGATGCAACCCTGTAGGTGCAACAACAATATGAACTAACCAGTACCCCCAGAGCTCGTGTCTCTAGCTGCATATGTAGCAGAAAATGGCCTATTTGGCCATCACTGGGAAGAGAGGCCCCTTGGTCTTGCAAACTTTATATGCCCCAGTACAGGAGAATGCCAGGGCCAAGAAGTGGGAGTGGGTGGGTAGGGGAGCAGGGCAGGGGGAGAGGAAAGGGGACTTTAGGGATAGCATTTGAAATGTAAATAAAGAAAGTATCTAATAAAAATATATATAAAAAATGGCATACAGAGCTAAACAAAGAATTCTCAATTGAGGAATACTAAATGGCTGAGAAACACCTGGAAAAATGTTCAACATCTTTAATCATCAGGGAAATGCAAACGAAAACAACCTCGAGACTCCACCAGTTAGAATGTCTAAGATCAAAAATTCAGGTGACAGCAGATGCTGGAAAGGATGTGGAGAAAGAGGAACACTCTTCCATTGTTGGTAGAATTGCAAGCTTGTACAACCACTGTGGAAATCCTTCTGGAGGTTCCTCAGAAAGTTGGACATAGTACTACTGGAGGATTCATCAATACCTCTCTGGAGCATCGACCTAGAAGATGCTCCAACTGGTAATAAGTACACATACTCCACTATGTTTATAGCAGTCTTATCTATAATAGCCACAAAAAATATCTTATGAAGTACTCTATGAAAGGAAACTGTGGCAGGTTCCTGATTAGACAGAAACCATTCCATCTCAAAGGGAAAATACACAGTGTAACTATGGCTTCATAGAATGAATTGGGTAGTGTTCCTTCTGTTTCTANTTTGTGNAATAGTTTGAAGAGTATTGGTATTAGATCTTCTTTGAAGGTCTGATAGAATTCTGAACTAAACCCATATCTGGTCCTGGGCTTTTATTAGTTAAGAGACTTTTAATGACTGCTTCTTTAGGGGTTATTGGACTGATTAGATGGTTTATGTGATCCCGATTTAACTTAGGTATTTGATATCTGTCTAGAAAATTATCCATTTCATCCAGATTTTCCAGTTTTAATGAGTATAAGATTTTGTAGAAGAAGTTGATGATTTTATGTATTTCCTCAGTTTCTGTTGTCATCTCTCCCTTTTTGTCTATGATTTTGTTAATTTCGGTACTGTCTCTGTGCCTTCTGTCTCTGTCTGGCTAAGGGCTCACCTATCTTGTTGATTTTCTCAAAGAACCAGCTCCTGGTTTGATAGAGTCTTTGTATGATTATTTTTGTTTCTATTTGGCTGATTTTCAGAATGAGTTTGATTATCTCCTGCAGTCTACTCCTCTTGGATGTATTTGCTTCTTTTAGTGCTAGAGATTTCAGATATACTGTTAAGCTGGTAGTATATGCTCTCTCCAGATTCCTTTTGGAGCCACTTAGAGTTTTCCTCTTAGCACTGCTTTCATTGTGTCCCATAAGTTTGGGGATACTGTGGCTTCATTTTCATTAAATTATAAAAAGTCTTTAATTTCTTTATTTCTTCCTTGTCCAAGTTATCATTAAGTAGAACATTGTTCAGCTTCCCTGTGTACGTGGACTTTCTGTTCTTTTTATTGCTATGGAAGACCAGCCTAAATCCGTGGTGATCTGATAGGATGTGTAGGATTACTTCAGTCTTCTTGTATCTGTGGAGGCCTGTTTTGTGACTGCTTATATGGTCAATTTTGGTGAAGGTACCATGAGGTGCTTCAGCAGAAGGTATAATCTGTTTTAGGATGAAGTGTTCCATAGATATCCGTTAAACCCATTTGGTCCTTAACTTCTGTTAGTTTCAATGTGTTCTCTGTTTAGTTTCTGCTTCCATGACTTGTAATGGGATGTTGAACTCTCCCATTACTGTTCTGTGAAGTGCAATGTGTGCTTTGAACTTTAGTAAAGATCCTTTTATGAATATGTGTGCTCTTCCATTGGAGCATAGATGTTTAGAATTGAGAATTCCCGATAGATTTTTCCTTTGATGGGTATGAAATATCCTTCTTTATCCGTTTTGATAACTTTTGGTTGAAAGTTAATTTTATCCAATATTAGAATTGCTACTCCAGCTTATTTCCAGCTTATTTCTTGAGACCCTTTGTTTGGAAAATTGTTTTCCAGTCCTTTACTCTGAGGTAGTATCTATCTTTGATGCTGAGATGCATTTCCTGTATGTAGCAAAATGCTGGGTCCTGTTTACATATCTAGTCTGTGTGTCTATGTCTTTTTATTAGGGAATTGAGTCTATTGATGTTAAGACATACTAAGGAATAGTGATCGTTGTTTGTGTTATTTTTGATGTTATTTTTCTGTTTGTGTGGCTATCTTCTTTGGGGCTTTTAAAAGAAGATTACTTTCTTACTTTTTCTAGGGTATAGCTTCTCTCTTTGGTTTGGTGTTTTCCATCTATTATTCTTTGTAGTGCTGGATTTGTGGAAAGATAGTGTGTGAATTTGGTTTTGTCATGGAATATCTTGGTTTCTCCATGTAAGGTAATTGAGAGTTTTGCTGGGTTTAGTAGCATGGGCTGACATTTAGGTTATAGTCTCTGGTGAGAAGTCTTGTGTAATTCTGATAGGTCTGCCTTTATGTTACTAGACCTTTTTCCCTTACTGCTTTTAATATTCTTTCTTTGTTTTCTGCATTTGGTGTTTTGTCTATTATGGGATGGGAGGAATTTCTTTTCTGGTTCAAACTATTTTGAGTTCTGTAGGTCTCTTGTAGGTTTATGGGCATTTTTTTCTTTATGGAAGTTTTCTTCTATAATTTTATTGAAGACATTTACTGGCCCTTTAAGTTGGGAATCTTCGCTCTCTTCTATACCTGTTATCTTTAGGTTTGGACTTCTCATCATGTCCAAGACTTCCTGGATGTTTTGGGTTAGCAGCTTTTTGCATTTTGCATCTTCTTTGAATGTTGTGTCAATGTTTTCTATGCTATCTTCTTCACCTGAGGTTCTCTTTTCTATCACTTGTATTCTGTTGGTGATGCTTGCATCTATGACTCCTGATCTCTTTCATAGGTTTTCTATCTCCAGGGTTGTCTCCCTTTCTTTTCTTTTCTTTTCTTTTCTTTTCTTTTCTTTTCTTTTCTTTTCTTTTCTTTTCTTTTCTTTTCTCTTTCTTTCTTTCTTTCTTTCTTTCTTTCTTTCTTTCTTTCTTTAATTCATTTTTAGATCCTGGAAGGTTTTGTTCAACTCTTTCACCTGTTTTTGTTTTTCTATAATTCTTTAAGGAATTTTTGTGTTTCCTCTTTAAGAGTTTCTAGATGTTTGCCTGTACTCTCCTGTATTTCTTTAAGGGAAATATTTATGTCTTTCTTAAAGTCCTTTATCATCACCATGAGACATGATTTTAAATTAGAGTCTTGTTTTTCTGATGCGTTGGAGTATCCAGGGCCTGCTGTGGTGGGTAAATTGGTTTCTGAAGATGCCAAGTAGCCTTGGTTTCTGTTGCTTATGTTCTTGCCCTTGCCTCTAGCTATCTAGTTATCTGTGGTGTTAGCTGGTCTTGCTGTCTCCAACTATGACTTGTCCCTCCTGCAAGCCTCCATTTCAGTACTCCTGAAAGACCAGTTTTCTCTGGAAGTAATTTGTGTATGGAGAACTGTGGCAGAGTCAGTTCTGGGTGTAGATGGAAACAGAAAGTATCCTGTCCCAGCAGCTCCTTGGTTCCTCTGTCCTGATGGCTCTAAGCATGTCTCTCTTGGGCCAGGAATTTGAGCAGAAGTGGTTGACTTACCTGTGCTCACAGGCTTATCAGCATTCCTGGGAGATCAGCTCTCTCCTGATGCTGTTTGAGCCATGGCACAGGATCAGCTACAGGTACAGAAAGAAATCAAGCCTTTTTTTTTTTTTTTAAACATAGTGTGGGCATAATCATCTCTAAAGGCCCTCCCCTGTCAACGTTAAGCAAGTGAAAACTGGTTTAGATGGCTAGCTACTGAAATAAAACATTATCATGGTCAGATGCAGCATGAAAGGAAACAATCACTTGTAATTTTTTTTTTGTCAAAATAGCAATATTGAGTACAATAGTATGAAGACATTATCTTATCTAGCCACCCATAATTCACAAACATGCTTTATCCTCTTTATCCCGGGGTGCTGCTGCTGCTGGGTGGACATTGCACTTCCTGCCCTTTATATTTTTGGAAGGGTTGGCAATAATAAAGGCTGCCATAGAGCATGTGTCTTATCTTGAAGGTTTCTGAAGCAATGCTGTAGCTTGTCTCCTTCACTGGCTACATAGGGCTGCTAAAACGGTTCTGAGTTTGATAAATAATTTCCTCTAGTATTCTTTATATTATATACTTTGTAGTAATAGCTGCCCTTCTGTAGAACAAGCAAAATCTCTTGTAAACTATTGCAAAGGCTTTTATAGTTCCCAGAATCTCACTAGGCAAGCATTTGTCTTCTTGTTGATTTTTTTTTTTTTTTTTTTTTTTTGGTCCTGGGAATTTCAGCTTGACACAAGCGACCTAGTCTCTCTCTCTCTCTCTCTCTCTCTCTCTCTCTCTCTCTCTCTCTCTCTCTCTCTCTCTCTCTCTCTCTCTCTCTCTCTCTCTCTCTCTCTCTCTCTCTCCCTTTATTATCTTCCATCTGCATGTGCATCTGAGTTAGAAACCACCTAGTGTCCCTAATGGCTAATACAAACAAGTCCATGAAGAACTGATTTCTACCATATTGCTTCATATTATACAGGTTTTGTCTCAAGAATGTATGAATAGCTACATGATTCAACTTGTCTATTTCCACATCACTCAGACTGAAACCACTTTCTACTGGGTTCCACAGCCCCTGGAGTCAGGATGTGAGATGCTCTTTCTTCAATGTCTGCCTAATTCAAACAGTTCAGGTATCTCTCCATTAATATCATAGTTTCTTGTATCAGATTACTATTAATCTATTTTTTATGTCGAATTATGAATTTCCTCTTCCTGTACACTGAAAGTCAGATCTAAGGAGTATCTTTTATTTCTTTTCCTTTCCACACTGCAATACTTCTCATGGGATTAAAGATTTTTGAGTCCCAAGAAAAGTCAGTTAGCAGAGGCTTAATTTGTACTGTTTCACTTCGGTGTCACAGCCATAAAAGCATGGCAAGCCAGAAACTCCACCTCTCAACTTATGTAACAAATTAATGGCTATTGCCATGAATATTAATGACTTGCCCTTTATCCATCCTAATTCCCTCCTTAAACAAGCAGGTTCTGCTGGGCTACCATTTCTGCCTCACTTGTCTTATGTTTCATAGTGGCCATGCAACTATAACGCCATCCCATCATGGTAATTTCAAGGACTGCAAAATATATCCTAGTACTTCAGGGGTTATTTGATGTGTTCCTAAAGTCACACATCAGAGCCCACTCACCACAGAAAAATACCCTGGGATTTCTCTCACCAGCACAACTTTTTTATATAGCTCAAACTTGGTTTCATAACCTATCACAGGGAGCTTGAAAATACTATTACACTAAGGAAGCACACAGGAACCACAACAATGGTAATGGTAAACATGTCAGATTGCCTCCCCCATTCATGGATAGTCTACCCTCACATAGGTCAGCCTCAGTTACGTGTCTCAACTGCAGAGCCCTTGCTGACATATATACCCTACTCACATTGACTTTTGTCATTCTCTGTTCAGGTGCCAAATGTGCTAACTTTTCCAGAGGATATGGGGAAAAGGTCTAGTCAACGAGAAAGAGTACAGAGCAATTAAATACTTTTATGCAAATCTGTATTAGTGAATTATGGGGTTTACTGGAGTTGTTTACTAAGTATAAGGGAAGGATTTCTTAAACCTTGTAATTCTTGTATCTTTAGAATACTAGATTCACTGCAAGAGGTAAACATGTTTCAGATATAGATAAGTAGCTATACAAATACTCTCACTTTCTCCAATGCCCACTAACATATCAGGATCCAATTAAGTTCATAAATAACATAGCCTAGTTACAGTAAAATCTAAGTAGTTTTGTACAATACAAGCAAAGTAATATCCACTCCCATTTTTACAGAATTAAGTCTTGAAAAACAACATATAACTCTGAACATCAGATAGCTCATTTGCCTTGTTTATAAAATGAGAACAAGCACTGCATCTCAATTCCACAGGAGCAGGACATTTTGATGTTTTCAAACCTGGAAACTTTATTCCCCATCTAGAATTGTTTCTATTATGTTCAGTTTTATTGGGCTTTCCAGAGAGGTAAGGAGTCTGGTGGTTTCATACCTCTGTAATCTGTAAATCCAAAACAAATAATCACTTCTCCTTACTTTACAATTCTGGAAAACACTAATAATAGGATCAGCCTATGAGAAAATGCTACTGAAATATTATGAATATAAACTATTCTTTTACAGTTATGTCTCAAGTTATGCTCAAATTAGAAGACTCCATGAACTCAACTCATTAATTCATGAGTTAACTTTTATTTGATGACTGTAGATGTACTCCTACCAAAATAATACATAGTATTTATAGTTATAGCCCGCTTTTTTGCCTTTGACATTCACAAAATCTGGTGCTGGAGTTAATTGGAGGCAAGTTTGTTCTTTCATGCATTTGGGGTATTTATGTGGAGAATAATAAAAGGCCAGTGAGTGGATTCACACAAAGAATCTGAAAGTGCTGCAGGTCATATGAAAGTGATATTTACCCAGAACTGAAGATGGTTTTAAATGAGAGGTTCTTAGTTTATCACTGGAATCATGATGATGAGAAGGCGATTGAAGTTATTTTTGTGTTAAAGCATTTGCACACATCAGTAAGTGAAGAATTTGAACTTTAGAGAATATTGATTTTAAAATGTACAATACTCCATACATCAGTGAATTAGACAATGAGCCCAGTCTTTGTTCATGGCAAACACGCTCACTCAGAAGACTGTTATGTGAACAGAGGGTAAGAATCACTTTCAAGTTAAATGGAAATAGAGGTTGCATCTTCCTAAAATTTGATCAAAGAATCTCTGAAGTGAATGATACTTTTAAATGTGGAATCAACTGAGATTGCATTTGAAGCAGGATTTGCTTCAGCACCTCAGCCATTGAAGGCTTCTGATTCTGCTATTTACAGTGTCTGCTCTGTCTGCACACAACTAGTTTGTATAATAGCAAGAAGAAAATCTTTCTATGAGAATGTGAACACAGACCTCCCTCCCAGCTGACAGCAATTGCTTTGACTGTTTATGTGCTAATTATCACATCTACTGTCTCCGGTGAGTGTGAATCCTTAAAGCTATCACTTTTCCATAACCTTGGCTGTCAGAACACTACAACCTGCATTTAGTGTGACAAATTATCTTGTAGGACTAAAAAGAGGATCCATATACTCAACCAAATATTGAATTCTTTTTGTTGTTGTTGTTGTTGTTGTTGTTGTATATTTTAACTATTCTTGCTGTGATTACAGAATTCTTAGGACCAATTTTAAAATGAAAAGGAATTTTTCACATGTAGAAATATTATTTCATTAATCAGTGCTTGAAAAATTCACTTCATACATATTTGAGAAGACTGCTTATCTACCTAAGATCAATATGGGAAAAACAAGTTTTCAAGGAATGTCAATGTGATCAAAATAATGGGTAGAAATGTAGTATGAATAAACTATCATTTTCGGTTGGTTTCAACTGTTTACTATATATATCAGTTCATAAAACCAAGTGAAATTAGGCAAGCAATTTTGTGTAAAGCTATAGCTAGAGCTGAGCTACGCAATTACTCATTATTCAAAGCTATTGTCCCTAGAGTTATGTCTGTAAGGAGTACAGTGCCATAAGCAGCCTTTTTTTTCCTTGCAAAACTCAGAGACAAAAGGCCATTAGGAATCAGAGGACAAGAAAGTGAAGTTCCTAAGTGTCACATACTTGAGAGAGAAGCTACAATACATTTAGAAAAGAGGCATGCCTTTGCATTAAGGAGACACTCTCTCATCTTTGAATCAAAACTAGAGATCTGTCTACCTGTGGTTGACAAAAGCATTTTTTTAAATGATCAGTTTAGCTAGCTACATCACTGCTTCAATATGGAATAGGTACCATGATGTAGAATCTGTAGGAACATTAGGAAAAAGCAAATGTTCTTCCACTACTGAACAGGCTTTCACAGAGTAGGGAAAGATATCTAAGTGTAGCATCTCTTCATTGGAGCTGTAAATTAACTGTAAAACATTCTGTCTTTCATATCACATATACTAAAGCAGGCTTTTAGCTGACAACTCCACTCCATCAACAGTTCTTTAGAGATCATGAGAGTGAAACCTTGGCATTAAACTTGGTATTACTGTTACATGGATTCCATGGGTACAGTCCAGTCTAGTCCATGAGATGGACAAAAGTGCTATACCTTGTAAATAAGAGCCACTAGTGCAAGAGAGTGAAGTGACAGGTGGAGACTGAATGCAGGAACTACTGACTGAGAGCTATATATATGAAGCAGAGTCCAAAAGGGTAACTAACAGAAAGTAAGTGACAGATCTAATATGCAAAAAGCAAAATGAATGCCATTGAAGTCAGAAAGTAGAGATCTTGAAGGTCCAGACACAAAGTAAAAACAGAGAAACTGGGAAGAGCTGAGAGTGACAGTAAGTTACAGATAGACAGCTGACATGGAAATGGGAAGCACTGGCCACAGATAATAAAGAATAGAACAGACAAACTATTAGAACAGAAAGACAGCTCTCATCAAGGGGATGAGAGGATCCCAGATTGAAACTCTATCCTAATGTCCCTGTGTCCTATATTTTATAGGTTGGAGAAGGAGGCTCACTTCAATTTGACTTCCTTTCCTCCCTGATTGGTCCTGCACAAGGTATCCTGTCTTAGAGAGTTTATTTTACTTCTGGCTACTTAAGAGATTTGAGCAGTTGCTATCTCCTAAGGGGTATATGTAGGAGGATTGTGGCAATAAAAATTAATATGTAAAGGGGCCAATCTCTGTGCCCAAGACTGGTCCAAATTCTGCTGACCTGTACTTCATTCTAGAACTAGTTTGGATTGCTGCATATTTCTTAAAGCTCCTTCATTCCAATAATCTTCCACACAGACTTTTCCTCTTTTCCCACCAATTTTATTTTGCTAACTCAGAATAAAATGAGAATGCTAGAGAACAAATTCTATTAAATTTTGAACCTATAAAATTAGCTGACCCCTTCCTACCTTCTCTGGAATAAAGAATAGCCATGTTCAGAAGCTCTTTCAATGAAAGATGGTTGAAGCAATGCTATATTGTAGTGCAGCACCTGAACACACTCTATATTCTGTTTCTTCTCATCAGTGAGGCTCAGATAAGTGGAACCTGGGAATTATGATACCCAAGAATGGAAATATCATGGAGTCTCAGTGACTAAACAGAAGCAGGCATACCTGCTGAGCATAGCATTCACCTGGATAGCACAAAAGGGACAATTTTCATGTGATTTCAGATGGGTAAAGATGGTGGTGTCACTGTTATTGCCTCTCATTTTTTAAAACTCAATTTTATTTTATGTATATATTTGCTTGCATGTATTTGTGTGACCTATGTGTATGCCTGTTGTCCTCAGAGGCCATATAAGAGCATCTAATCCTCTGGAACTGGAGTTACAGATGGTTTCTAGGTGCCATATAGGTACTGTGAACCAATCAAGGACCCTCTGCAAGAGAATCGAGTACTTTTAACCACTGAGCCATGTTCAGTTATGGTTGGTTCTTACCAATCAGGATGACACATACATCTTTGTACAGATATATCACTCTAGTTTTGTATTGTTGGGGTAGGTTGTAGCCCTAATATGAAATGTTCTTACAACTACAAGGCTTATGCCTCAAAGGAAAGAAACTACAATAACTTGTCTGCTGCTAATTGTTAATGCATCACATATAATTGATACTAAAAGAAATATCCTTCACACACACACACACACACACACACACACACACACAGGGTGGAAACTCCTGCTAAAGAATTGATAGTTAGAGCATAGAAATGGTGAAATGGCAAACTAGGTACTGGCAAGGAACAATTGTGACCCTTTAGAAACTTTAGGAGAGAACGTTTCTAAATTTCAATAAATCAGGGATGTTCCCTTCAATAAATTTTGTAGCTCTTCCTTGACTGCTTGAAATTATCTCCTTATGTGCATACCCACATTCAGCCACTGGGGACCTAACTGGTATCCCATAAATACAGTTGTCCTAGGACTTTAGCCATTAGAACCACAACAGAACTTGAAATAGTTAAAAGAGAAGAAAACACACCTTCAAGAATCCCTTAGGATAGATTTGTTAGAGGTCTCCAACATATGAGACAACTCTCCTCAGTAGGCAGCTAGCTCTATCCCAGGACTCCATCAATGACTTGCAGCAGAAGTCTTTTCTGTTTCAACCTCCATGATTCTACACATTGGTTGCAGAAGGGAATTTGTCCCTTCGACTGCCTCCAGCCTTCAGAGACATGCTGTACCAGGGATCCATGGCAAAAGGATTCATGGAATACTAGAGAAAGAGCTCTGCTGTTTCTGCTATCCTCATCACAGCTTGCTCTTTGCTCTGATTCTTCAAGGTACTGCTCCTGGTTGGAACCCCTACACCCTCTTGAATACTGTGTAGTTGTAGTGATTATTGACAATCTTTCATCAAGCGATCCACAGCATGCCACGAGTACAGAGCTTCTTCTTATCTCAGAAACCTGAAAACTTGATGAGTCATGGATTTTGTTCTCTGTATATTTTCAAATACATTCTGTTTAATCTTAATATATGGAAAAGACATAAAATGAAAATCAGCATAGCAAACTTCATTCATCTTTTCTCTGATTTTCCTGATAATTTTCTCAGTCAGCCATTCAACATACACTTCTCTTTGTTACATAATTATGATTAAGGCTGAAGTTGAAACTCCCTCTCTAAGATCCACCATGGGGATTTATTTAGGTCTTTATATATTTCTCATGTGTACATGAGCTACTATACATTGCTGTTTGGTTGTCTTCTATTAGCCAGTACATGGGTGAAAAACCAATAAAACATATGAAATAGAAGACAAATTATGTTCTTTCTATTATAACACAAAGTAAGTACAGTAGAGAAACTAATACAGGAGAAACTAAATATACTAGCAATAAAGAAAATGAGTATTAAAAGTGAGTCTGATAATTTGGGTCTTGTTAGATGGGCTAAAGTCTGTCAGTCTTATATATCTTTTCAAATAATCAGCTCCTAGATTGTTGATCCTTTTTATTAATTTTCTTCTCCTATTTCATTGACTTTTGGTTGATTTTAATTATTTCTTGCTGCAGGTTTAGATTTGATTTGTTTCTTCAACCTTTTGAGTTGCGTCATTAAGCCATTTATTTGTGTGGCTTTTTTTTTTTCAGCTTTTGCAATGTACATACTTAGAGTTATAAGTGTCACTTGTTCAATTTGCTTTCAATGTGTCCCTGCAGTTTTGTTGTATTTTGTGTTCTTTTTCATTTTGTTTAAGGAAGTTTTTTTTTTTAATTTCTTTCTTAATTTCTTCTCAATATTTGTTCTTATACCAACAGATAAATATAGTCCTCACTCCTCATCAAGGAAACTTCTCTTTGCAACAGAGAAGACTACTACAGAAAACTACACCAATCCTTAATGAAGAGCATTGGGGCCCATTCCCAACATATACATCTACAAAATTCTCACAAACCTAAGTCTCAGAGAACATAACAAAAGAAGAGGTAGAAATATTGAAGAACAGCCAGAGTTCGTTGTGAGACTATGTTTCCTATTAATATTAGAAGTTACAGTAATAAATTCTTAACAACATAATTGCCTAAAGATGAGCTGAAGAAGGATGGCAATAACAGATGTACCAAAGTGGACTTGAAAAACAGACAAGGGTCTCAAACATACACAAAATACTAAGAGAAACTAAGTAATGCTGAGAATAGGAAAAATTATCATCCTCTGGGAAGAGCACACCAATTGGGGTTTTAATACAAAATGATCAGCCCTGAACACACACATGCAAGTACTGTTATATAATCTGACCAAGTTATATTCAGTAACATATATGTATATGTTTGCAATAACAATAAATGAAAAAGGCAATGAATTAGAATGAGAATGAGAAGATCTGTGCAAGTATTTAGAGAGTGGAAAGGGAAGGGAGAAATGTTGTAGTTATATTACGATCTTTAATATAACTTATTTTTAAATTTATTTTGTATTTATTATTAGATATTTTCTTTATTTACATTTCAAATGTTATCCCCTTTCCTAGTTTCCCCTCTGAGAGCCTCCTATCCCCTCCTACCCCCCTGCTCACCAACCCTCCCACTCTACTTTCTTGCCCTGGCAGTCCCCTATACTGGGGCAGAGAACCTTACAGGAACAAGGGCCTCTCCTCCCATTGATAACTGACTAGGCCATCCTCTGCTACATGTGCAGCTAGAGCCATGAGTCCCTCCATGTGTTTTCTTTGGTTGGTGGTTTAGTCCCAGGGAGCTCTGGAGCTACTGGTTAGTTCATCTTGTTCTTCCTCCTATGGGACTGCAAATCCCTTCAGCTCCTTGGGTACTTTCTCTAGCTCCTTCTTTGGGGACTACAAATTGAAAGATGAGTCAGTAAAATAGTAAAATGCTTACCAATTGAGGGTCCGGACCTGAATTCAGAAACACAGCATCCATAGTAAAAACTGAATGTGGCATCAGTGTGAAGGCAGAGAGGAGGACACCTGAGAGTCACAGCTAATTTAATAAAAATTAGCAAGCTCCAGATTCATTGAGAAACACAAAAAATGCAAGTTAGAGAGCAAATTACTAGGTAAATCCAGTGAAAAGATTAATAGATAGAAGTACACAAGTCAAAATTAATATAAGAGAAATGGAGTATATTATTGAACCTTACACAGCCATTGAAACAATCAAAAGGGAAAACTATGAAGTGTTAGATTGTCATATATTCGACACTTAGGCAATGGACCAAATCCATTAAGCACAAAACCATACAAATGGCAAGATCAAAGATATAATAGGGAGGACAACTATTTCTTAACTATCAACATAATATGAGTTAATAAGTTGTGTAATATATGCTCAAAAATTTTATTTTACACCATATAATCTGTCTAAGACTGAGTGGGACCTGGAGGGATTGGGCAGTTGGCTTATAGATTAAGAGCACTTGCTAATATTCCAGAGGATCTAGCTTCATTTTACAGAACACATGTCAGGAATCTCAGAGCTGCCTCTACTTCAGCTTCATGGCATCTGAAACCCAATCCTGGCCTCTGTAGGAACCCACACACATAAAACATGTACACAAACACACATGCATATGAATAAAATTTAAATTTCTATCTATCTATCTATACATCCATCTATCTATCGTCTATCTATCTATAAAGAACTAAACATGACAACAATTTTATCTTATCTTTTAAAATCAAAATAAGAAATAAGTCTTACTATACTATTTATTAAACTAGTAAAATTTATTTTAAAATAAATAACTCAGTATTGACAATTTTCAGTTGTCAAAACAACTTATAATAGTTAAATGCCACTTAAACATACATATCTTCTGAAGGTAAAAGTAATAATTACTCAACCAGTTTTTAAAATATATTTGGAAAATTAAACGTGATAGAAATAGAAAAAAAATCTCTTATGAAATCCTCTATGAAAGGAAATTGTGACAGGTTCCTGATTAGACAAAAACCATTCTATCTCCAAGGGAGAATACTCAGTCTAACTGTACCTTCATAGAATGGGTAGTGTGTTCCTTCTGTTTCTACTTTATGGAATAGTTTGAAAAGTATTACCTCTTCTTTGAAAGTCTGATAGAACTCTGCTCTAAACTCATATGGTCCTGTGCTTTTTTTTTTTTTGGTTGAGAGCTTTTAAAGAGTGCTTCTATTTCTTTAGGGGTTATGAGACTGTTTAGATGGTTTATCTGACCCTGATTTAGCTTAGGTATTTGGTATCTGTGTAGATAATTGTTCATTTCATCCAGATTTTCCAGTTTTGATGAAATTAGTCTTTTGTAGTAGGATCTGAAGTTTTTTTTTTTTTTTCCAGCAGTTTTTGTTGTTATATCTCTCTTTTCATTTCTGATTTTGTTAATTGCAATACTGTCTCTGTGCTCTCTGGTTAGTCTGCCTAAGGGTCATGTTCATTTTCTCAAAAAAGCGACTCGTAGTTTTATTGAGTCTTTGTATTGTTCTATTTGTTTCTACTTGGTTTTGATTTCAGTCCTGAGTTTGATTATTTCCAGTTGTCTACTCCTCTTGGGTGTATTTGCCTCTTTATGATCCAGAGTTTTCATGAATGCTGTTAAGCTGGTAGTGTATGCTTTCTCCAGTTTCTTTTTGGAGACACTGAGATTCGAGATTTCCCCTTACCACTGCTTTCATTGTGTCGCATAAGTTTGGGTATGTTGTGCCTTCATTTTCATTAAATTCTAAAAAGTCTTTAATTTTTTCGTGTATTTCTTCCTTCACCATGTTATCATTGATTAGGGCATTGTTCAGCTTCCATGTTTATGTAGGCTTTCCGTTGTTTTTGTTGCTATTGAAGACCAACCTTACTCCATGGTTATCTGAGAGGATGCATGGGATTACTTCAGTCTTCTTGTATTTATTGAGGCCTTTTTTGTGAGCAATTATATGGTCAATTTTGGAGAAAGTACCATGAGGTACTAAGAAGAAGGTACATTCTTTTGTTTTAGGATGAAATGTTTTATACATATCTGTTATATCCATTTGGTCCATAAATTCTGTTAGTTTCAATGTGTCTCTGTTTGGTTTATATTTCCATGATCTGGTCATTGATACAAATGGAGTATTGAATTCCCATACTATTATTGTATGTTGTACAATGTGTGTTTTGAGATTTAGTAAAGTTCTTTTTATGAAAGTGCGGGCCCTTGTATTTGCAACATAGATGTTCAGAATTGTGAGTCCTTGGTAGATTTTTCCTTTGATGAGTATGAAGTTGATTTTATTTGATATTAGATGGCTACTCCAGCTTGTTTCTTGGGACAATTTGCTTGGAAAATTGTTTTTCAGCCCTTTACTCTGAGGTAGTGTCTGTCTTTGTCACTGAGGTGCATTTCCTGTATGCAGCAAAATGCTGCATCATGTTTACAGATCCAGTTTGTTTTTCTATGTCTTTTTATTAGAGAATTGAGTCCATTGATATTAAGAGATATTAAGGAATAGAGATTGCTGCTTCCTGTTATTTTTGATGTTATTTTTTATTTTTCTGTAATCACCTTCTTTTGAGTTTGTTGAAAGAAGATTACGGTTTTGCTTTTTCTAGGGTATAGTTTTCCTCCTCATGTGAGTGTTTTCCATATATATTGTAATGGAATACCTTGGTTTCTCAATGTATGTTAATTGAGAGTTTTGCTGGGTTTAGTAGCCCAGGCTGCCATTTGTGTTCTCTTAGCATTTGTAGAATATCTTTCTAGGATCTTCCAGTTCTCATAGTCTTTGGTGAGAAATCAGGTGTAATTCTGATAGGTCTGCCTTTATATGTTACTAGACCTTTTTCCCTTACTGCTTTTAATATTATTTCTTTGTTTTGTGCATTTAGTGTTTTGACTATTATGTGACATGAACAATTTCTTTTGTGCAATCAATTTTCAGTTCTGTTCTAGTTCTGTAGGCCTCTTGTGGGTTCATGGCCATCTCTTTCATTGGGTTAGGGTAGTTCTAAATTTTCTACAATTTCTTCTACAATTTTGTTGAAGATATTTGCTGACCTTTTTAGTTGGAAGTCTTTACTCTATTCTATACCTATTATCCTTAGATTTGGTTCTCTCATTTTGTCCTAGATTTCCTGGATGTTTTGGGTTAGCAGCTTTTTGCATTTTGCATCTTCTTTGACTGTTGTTTCAATGTTTTATATGCTATCTTCTGCACCTGAGATTCTCTCTTCTATCTCTCTCCTGATCTGTTTCCTAGGTTTTCTACCTCCAGGGTTGTCTCCCTTTGTGATTTCTTGTTTCTATTTTCAATTTTAGATCCTTGAAGGTTTTGTTCAATTCCTTCACTTGTTTGGTTGTATTTTCCTTGAATTCTTTAAGGGATTTTTGTGTTTCCTTTTTAAATGTTTCAAGCTGTTTACCTGTGTTCTCCTGTATTTCTTTCTTTTTTTTCCAGTTTTTATTAGATATTTACTTCATTTACATTTTAAATGCTATTGCCAAAGTCCCCAATACCTCCCCCCGATCCCCTACCCGCCCACTCCCCCTTCTTTGCCCTGGTGATCCCCTGTACTGGGGCATATAAAGTTTGTAAGACCAAGGGGCCTCTCTTCTCAATGATGGCTGAGTAGACCATCTTCTACTACATATGCAGCTAGAGACAGGAGCTCTGCAGGTGCTGATTAGTTCATATTGTTGTTCCACGTATAGGGTTGCAGACCCCTTCAGCTCCTTGGGTACTTTCTCTAGCTCCTCTATTGAGGGCCCTGTGTTCCATCCAATAGCTGACGGTGAGCATTCACTTCTGAGTTTGCCAGGTACTGGCCTAGCCTCACAAGAGACAGCTACATCAGGGTCCTTTCAGTGAAATCTTGCTGTATTTCTTTAAAGGAGTTATTTATGTCTTTCTTAAAGTCCTCTATCATCAGCATGAGATGCAATTTTAAATCAGAGTCATATTTTTCTACTGTGTTGTGGTATTCATGGTTCTCTGTGGTGGGCAAATTGGGTTCTGATAATGTTAAGTAGCCTTGGTATCTGTTGCTTATGTTCTTGCCTCTCGCTATCTGGTTATCTGTGATGTTACCTGGTCTTGCTGTCTCTGACTGTGACTTGTCCCTCCTGCAAGCCTTTATGTCAGTTCTCCTGGGAGAACAGTTCTCTCTGGGAGGAATTTGAGTATGGAGAACTCTTGCACAGGTTCAGCACTGGGGTGCAGGTGGAAACCGGAAGGATGTCTCTAGGTGGGCCTCTCTTGGGTCAGGAATTTGAGAGAAGTAATGGTCTTGCCTGTGCTCATAGGTGTGTCAGTATTCCTGGGAAACCAGCTCTCTCCCAATGGTATTTTGGTATGGAGTGCTATAAAACAGGATCAGCTCTGGGTTCAGACAGAAACCAGAAGGATCATGTCCCAAGCTGCTCCTTGTTTCCTGTGTCCTAAGGTCTCCAGGCAGGTATTCCTCAGCAAAATTGGTGATCTTACCTGTGCTCACAGGCATGTCCACACTCCTGAGTGATCAGCTTTCTCCCAGTGGTGTTACAGTGTTACACAGGATCAGCTCCAGGTGCAGATAGAAACCAGAAGGATCTCTCAGTATAGTTTTTGAGGCTGATATTTCTCATGAACTAAAGCCTAAACTAGGATGGTAAAAATAGAGGGGAGAGAGAGAGAGAGAGAGAGAGAGAGAGAGAGAGAGAGAGAGAGAGAGACTAATATGTCTTACTAGTTTCAATATAATAGCCAGACTGAAACCCATAGGATACAAAATAGAATTAAGCATCATTCCTATGTCAAGTATTTTCAAGTAATAATATTTTTGACCAGTACAGATAGATACAGATGCTTCCAGCCCAAGCATTGGACTGAGCACAGGGATAACAAGGGAACAGTACAGGGAAGGACTTGAGAAGCTGAATGGGTTTGCAACCCCATAGGAAAAACAATATCAACCAACTAGAACCCCCAGACATCCTAGGTATTAAATCATCAACAAAGACTACACTTAGCAAGACTCATGGCTCCAGCTGCATATGTAGCAGAGGATTGCCTTATCCGGCATCAGTAGGAGGGAAGAACCTTTCTCCTGTGGAGGCTCGATGCCTGAGTGTTGGGGAATGTTAGAGTGGTGAGGTAGGGGTGGGTAGGTAGGTGGGTGGCACCCTCATAGAAGCAGAGGGATGGGGAATGGGATATGGGGTTTGAAGAGGTGAAACCTGAAAGGGGGATGACATCTGACATGTAAATAAATAAAATAACCAATAAAAAATAAAAAACTCAAACCAAAATCTAACATATCAATAACTTAAAGAAGTAAAAGTTGTATAATCTTTTCAACTGATATTAATAATAATTTTGTCATTACAGAATTATAATAAAAAATGTCACCTTTAGCATGGAACAGATTTCTCCTTTTATTTGAAAAATTATATATATAAAAATCAGATTTTAGTGTTATTTTTTAAAAAATTAGATTGTGATATAATTATTATCATTTCCTCCTTTATTCCTTCCTGCAAATTCTGCTAGCTATTTGGTATTGGATAATCAAGTCATGTATGTTTTCCTGACAAGAATACTTCTCCCATTTTCAGCATTCCTTCGTTTCTGTTAGAAATTCTTTGTATAGGGGTGAGGCCTTATTGATTACTCCCATAAACATTAGCATGTTGATTATTCTTATTCATATCATATTTAGGAAGTCCTGTCAGTGATACAAAGCAGGAAACAACCAAGAGTTTTACCCAGCTATAACAACTATGTATCACATCAATTAACATCATGGCATGATAACCCTAAGTTTATAGTAGTGGCACTCCTATCTTGATGGCAACCAGTTGTTCTCTAATTAGACTTTGGACATGTTCAACAAAAAGGGAATTCACATCAGATCATGGAAACCTAGCCAATTACCCAGGGCTAAAGAAGTCATGGGTCTTGGATGAGAACTTATAACCACCACACTCTTAAACAGAATAATCCCTAACTGCATTCTAAATACTTGTCTTTATACCAACAGATAAGTGTGGTCCTCATCTTTTTATCAAAAAACTACTCGTTGCAGCAGATGGAGACTCATACAGAAAATCACAGTCAATCAAAATACAGAGTGTGGATCCTAGTCTCTATGAATACATCTACAATGCACCCCCACCCCTAAATCATTCTGGAATAAAAGCTGAAAATATTAAGTGTCAGAAGATTGAGAGAGTTTGATGTGAGGTTGTGTCTCCTATGAATGTCAGACACTATGCCTATACAGTCTTAACAGCATTCTTAATAGGGAGATTCTGAATAGTCCTTCACCAATATTTAAAGAAAAGAGGGATGTGTGTTTTTACCACTCTTATGCAACATAGTCTTCTTGACAATGAAGACAAATGAAAACTGTCAGTACTAGCAATGAAATGGTAACCTAAACATATATATGCTGGGAAAATAAGCCAATTCAGCAAATATACACATACAACAATATTTCTACTTTTGTGTAGAAATAATACATTTGAAATCAAAAGCAGAATGAAATGGCATTTTAATTATCAATGAGATGAATGTATTTGTTTCTTGTCTAGTCATCTTTCCTTAACTGTGAAGCAAAACTTCGTGATAATTTCAGCCAAAGTCTCTTCTAGATAGATAGTAATTCTATCTAGGTATAAGCCATAACAATATATTTTCTTAGCCTCAGTCCCCATAAAAACTGCATGGCCCACAAAGAACAGACACCAGTCACATTCAAAGTGTTTCCAGGTGATTTTATTTTGTAGAAGATCTCACACCTCAATCTCTTGTCAACCTCCAATAATTATCTTATGGATAAAATGGACTATGTTTAATTTTTTAATTTAATTTTATTTATTTTATTATTATTATTATTTTCTTTATTTACATTTCAAGTGCTATCCCAAAAGTTCCCTATACTCCCCCACCGCCCCTGCTCCCCTCCACACCCACTCCCACTACTTGGCCCTGGCCTTCCCCTGTGATGGGTCATATAAAGTTTGCAAGACCAAGGGGCCTCTCTTCCCAATGATGGCTGATTAGGCCATCTTCTGCTACATATGCAGCTAGAGACNNGNGCTCNGGGNNTNCTGGTTAGTTNATATNGTTGNTNCACCTACAGGGTTGCAGCCCNCTNCANCTCCTTGGGTACTTTCTCTAGCTCCTCCATTGGGGGCCCTTTGTTCCATCCAATAGCTGAGCATCCACTTCTGTGTTTGCCAGGCACTGGCATAGCCTCACAAGAGGCCACTATACTAGGGTCCCTTCAGCAGAATCTTGCTGGCATGTACATTAGTATCTGGGTTTGATGGCTGATGATGGGATGGATCCCCGGATGGGGTAAAAGACTGATGTTCAGATTTAATTTTTGTTATTTAAGTATAAGAAAAAATTATTTTTACTGCTATGAAACGCTATGGTGATGAATATAAAACTTTTCAATAATGAATTATCATTTATATAAATAAAAATTTATATACTGAGAACTGGTTCCAAGAGAATAAAATATACAGTCACAAATTATATTTTAGCTTATAATAGGGATATCATTTCCCATATTTTACAGAAAAGTAAATTGAGGTATAATGAAGATTGGCTACAGTTCACATAGCCAAATTCAAGGGATCAAGGAGTCTATTGATGCTCCACTCATTTTTATGAGAAACAATCTCATAGGAGTGGGCTCAAAAGAAAATAATCTAATTAGATATTCTGATCTTTAAACATAAAAAGCAATATTCACAAAGATTCCTTGTGGATTTTTAAACATATAAATACCTATACAGCATTAATAGCTTATTATTCATTGAGCCTATAACTTTTGTCACCTTTGTATTACTAGATCTGTATTTTGTCCTGTGATGTATGCCAAAATTCCAATTATGAAAGTAGGTGATTTTCCCAATACACAATGTTGCCATTAATGCACCAGTAGACACATCTTGGCTGACAGGTCTGTGTTGTAGTTTTTCAGGGTACAGTGATAGGTAAAAATTCTTAGTACCCTGCCCCTTCTCAGCAGCAGTACATACAACTCCTTCCAAAACTGAAAATTAACCAGGAGGAAGAGAGTTACGTAGTCAGTTGTTAATTTCTCTAAATCTTGCAACCAAAATGTGGCTTCTTTAATATCTAGTTTGGCAAAAGTGTAATGATGTCAAACTTCCATCTAAATATTTGTGCTTGTATCCATAAATTTGCTCTCAGACTTCAGGAGAAAAGCTTCTTAAGGCAGTGAATGCCAATTAAGGAAGAGTGTAGCAATTGCTCAAGGTGGTCAGAACCAGTGACTGTGAGTGCTCATACATAGATAGCACATCTATGCCCAGTGTCCTCACAAGGATCAGGAATCATGACCATCAGGGTAGAAAGAGTGTAGTTGAAGAATGGGGAAGAACAGGAATAGTATATGCTGTTCTCTGAATATTAACTGCTGTTATGTGACAGTAACAGTATTTGTTAGAAAAATGTGAGGATAGATCAAAGTAAGGATGCCAGCTTGGTGCCAATGAGTTAAACATAGGTTAAGCAATAAAAATGAGGGCTAACAGGAAAACCAATGACAGCAGGATTGCCAAAAGTCCAGATCAGCACACGAAGACTCATGAAAGTGGAAATCTGGAACTCACAACACAACTTTCAGGCAAATCAACAGTTTCAAAACTGTTTTGTTCACACACCTCAGGTGATCTGAGCATCTTCTAGGAGGCTCAGATAGTTTGAGTGTCTTTCGGAAGTCTGTATAGTTTATTTATATTTGGGATGAAGGATCCAAGTTAATCTGGTCACTTTCAGGGACTACCTGAAACTATTGAGCTTTTCTGAAGTATATAGATTGTCTTACTTCCTGTTTATAATATCCTATGTATTGAAGATACCTAAAATTTGTTTTTGAAATTTTGATGGGAATTCTGTTGAATCTATAGATTGCTCTTGGTAAAATGCCCATTTTTACTATGCAAATCCTACCCATCCATGAGTATGGCAATCTTTCCATCTTCTTCAAATTCTTTTTTAAATGTTTGAAATTCTTGTCATATAGGTGTGTCACTTGCTTTGTTAGATATTTTATATGTTTAGTGGATACTATAAATGGAGTACTTTCCATAATTTCTTTCTTAGCCTTTTTATTATTTGGATATAAAGGACTACTGGGGTTTTTTTGAGTTAATTATATATCCAACCACATTGTTAGAAGTTTTTATCAACTGTAGAAGTTTCCTGGTAGAACTTTTTGGGTCATTTATGTATACTATCATATCACCTGTGATACTATGACTTCCCCTTTCCAATTTGTAACCCCTTGACAGCGTTTACTTATGCATTGCTCTAGCTAAACTTTCAATTACTATACTAAATAGATATGAAAAGAGTCGACAATTTTGTCTTGTCCATAACTTTAATGGAATTGCTAAAAGTTTCACTTCACATAATTTGATGTTGGCCATTACTTACTGTATTTAGCCATTATTATGTTTAGATATATGCCTCTATCCCTGATTTTTCCAGGGATTTTTATGATTAGAGGTGTTGGATTTTGTCAAAAGGTTTTACAGGATATAATAAGATGATCATGTATTTTTTTCTCTAATTTTGTTTATATGGTACACTATATTGATGGATTTTAATGTGTTGAACCACCCCTGCATTGCTGGAATGAAGCCTGCTTCATCATGGTGAATAATATTTTGGAGTTGTTCTTTAGTTTGTTTTGGGAGTATTTTATCATCAAATTTTATAGGGAGAATAGTCTGAAATTATTTTTTATTGGTTGATATGTTATGCCATTTATGCATCAGGAGGACTATAGCATCATAAAATCAATTTGACAGGGTTCTTTCAATTTCCATTTTATTAAAAAATTTGAGGAGTGTTGGTATTTGCTTTTCTTTGAGTGGTAGAATTTTGAATTAAAATCATCTAACCCAGGGCTTTTTGTTTGGGAGAATTTTAATGAATGCTTCTGTTTCTTTGGCCATTGTAGGTGTATTTAGACAGTTTACCTGATCATATTTAGCTTTGATAAGTTGTATCTATGGAGAAAACCATCCATTTCATTTAGATTTTCCAATTTTGCAGCATAGAAGTTTCTGAAGTATGTCCTGATGATTCTGAGAATTTCCTCAGTGTCTGTTGTTTTGTCCTGTTTCATTATTAAATTTTTATTTTTATTTTTAAAATTACGTTATCAGATATTTTCTTCATTTACATTTCAAATGCTATCCCGAATGTTCCCTATGCCCTCCCCCACCCTGCTCCCCTACCCACACACTCCTACTTCTTGGCACTGGCATTCCCCTCTATGGGGCATATAAAGCTTGCAAGACCAAGGGGCCTCTCTTCCCAATGATGGCTGAATACGCCATCTCCTGCTACATATGCAGCTAGAGACACAAGCTCTGGGGGTACTGGTTAGTTCATATTTTTGTTCCACCTATAGGGTTGCAGCCCCCTTCAGCTCCTTGGGTACTTTCTATACTTCCTCCATTGGGGGCCCTGTGCTCCATCCAATAGCTGGCTGTGAGCATCCATTTCTGTGTTTGCCAGGCACTGGCATAGCCTCACAAAAGGCCACTATATCAGGGTCCCTTCAGCAGAATCTTGCTGGCATGTACAATAGTGTCTGGGTATGGTGGCTGATGATGGGATGGATCCCCGGGTGGGGTAGTCTCTGGAAAGTCCATCCTTTCATCTTAGATCCAAACTTTGTCTCTGTATCTCCTTATATGGCTATTTTGTTCCCTATTCTAAGGAGGAATGAAGTATCCACCCGTTGGTCTTCCTTCTTTTTTGGTTTTCTTGTGTTTTGCAAATTGTATTTTGGGTATTCTAAGTTTCTGGGCTAATATCCACTTATCAGTGAGTGCATACATATGTAATGACTTCTTTTGTGATTGGGTTACCTCACTAAGGATGATATCCTCCAGATACATCCATTTGGCCAAGAATTTCATAAATTCATTGTTTTAATAGCAGAGTAGTACACCATTATGTAAATGTACCACATTTTCTGTATCCATTCCTCTATTTAGAGACATATGGATTCTTTCCAGGTTCTGGCTATTATAAATAAGGCTGCTATGAACATAGTGGAGCATGTGTCTTTATTACCAGTTAGAACATTTTCTGGGTATATGCCCAGAAGAGGTATTGCTGGGTCCTCCGGTAGTACTATGTCCAATTTTCTGAGGAACTGCCAGACTGATTTCCAAAGTGGTTGTACAAACTTGCAATCCCACCAGCAATGGAGGAGTGTTCCTCTTTCTCCACAACCTCGCCAGCATCTGCTGTCACCTGAATTTTTGATCTTAGCCATTCAGACTGGCTTGAGATGGAATATAAAAGTTGTTTTGATTTGCATTTCCCTGATGATTAAGGATGTTGAACATTTTTTCAGGTGTCTCTCAGCCATTCGATATTCCTCAGTTGAGAACTCTATGTCTAGCTCTGTACCCCAGTTTTTAATGGGATTATTTGAATTTCTGGAGTCCAGCTTCTTGAGTTCTTTGTATATATTGGATATTAGTCCTCTATCAGATTTAGGATTGGTAAAAATCCTTTCCCAATATTTTGGTGGCCTTTTTGTCTTGTTGACAGTGTCTTTTGCCTTACAGAAGCTTTGCAATTTTATGAGGTCCCATTTATCAATTCTTGATTTTACAGCACAAGCCATTGCTGTTCTGTTAAGAAGTTTTTTCCCTGTGCCCATATCTTCGAGGCTTTTCCCCCACTTTCTCCTCTATCAATTTCAGTTTCTCTGGTTTTATGTGGAGGTCTTTGATCCACTTAGACTTGAGCTTTGTACAAGGAGATAAGAATTTTTATTATTTTTCAATTAGGATATTCTCTCTCGGCCTTTTAATTTGGCTATGCATTTGTCAATATGTTAGATTTATCATAGAACCAACTGTTCGAACTTGGGCACGAAATAGGTGGATGGATCCCATGGTCCCCAGAGGACTCTCCATACCACAGGCACCCTAGCACACCCAGGATGGTAAGATCACTGGTGAGTTGAACACAACATAGACCCATGGTCTCCCAGAGGAGGTACCACTTCCAGGCTTTGTAACATGCCTAGGATCTTAGGATCCCATGATCCTGTGATCCCAGGATCCCAGGATCTTAGTCACACCAGGATCTCAGGGTCTCAGAGGAAGCTTGACTGCCAAGAACTCTCACAAATCTAGGATCTCAGGTTAACAGGATCCCAGAATCACAGGATCACAGAGAAATTTGGACTCCAAGGTGTTCTGAATCAACCAGCACTGCAGGAAGAACAGGCTCCAATCAGATATACTGAGGGCAGTGAGCACTTGAGATAATCAGATGGCAGGAGGCAAGCATAAGAACAGAAGCAACAGAAAACAAGGTTACTTGGCATCATCAGAAACAAACACTCTCACCATAGCAAATCCTGGATACATCATTACACCAGAAAAGCAAGATATGGATATAAAGTCAATTATCATGATGATGATGGAAAACTATAAGAAGGAAATAATAACTCCCTTAAAGAACTACAGGAGAGCATATCAAATCAGGTGAAAGAATTAAACAAAACCATCCAAGATCTAAAAATGGAACTAGAAACAATAAAGAAATCACCAAGAGAGACCACTCTGGAAATAGAAAACCTAGGAAAGAAGTCAGGAGCCATTGATGCAAACATGACCAACAGAATATAAGAGATAGAAGAGAGAATCTCAGTTGCAAAAGATACCATAGAAAACATTGACACAACAATCAAAGAAAATGCAAAATGCAAAAAGATCCTAACTCAAAATATCCAGGAAATCCAGGACACAATGAGAAGACCAAACTTAAGGATAATAAGTATAGATGAGAAGGAAGACTTCCAACTTAAAGGGCCAGTAAATATCTTCAACAAAATTATAGAAGAAAATTTCCCTAACATAAAGAAAGAGATACTCATGAATATACAAGAATCCTATAGAACTCCAAAAGGTTGGGACCAGAAAAAAAATCCTCCCTTCACATAATAATCAAAACACCAATTGCACAAAGCAAAGAAAGAATATTAAAAGCGATATGGAAAAAAGGTCAAGTAACATATAAAGGCAGACCTATCAGAATTATACCTGATTTTCTCCCCAGAGACTATGAAATCCAAAAGATAATGGGCAGATGTAATTCAGATCCTAAGAGAACACAAATGCCAGCCCAGGCCTCTATACCCAACAAAACTCTCAGTTACCACAGATAGAGAAAACAAGGTATTCTATGACAAAACCAAATTTAGACAATATCTTTGCACAAATTCTGCCCTTCAAAGGATAATAAAGGCTTCAACAAATGTGGGAAACTAAGCTCAAGAAAAGATAAGAAATTAATCTTTCAACAAACCTAAAGAAGATAGCCATATGAATAGAATTCCAATTCTAGCAACGAAAATAACAGGAAGGGACAACATTTCCTTTATATCTTTTAATATCAAACTACTCAATTCCCCAATGAAGAGACATAGACTAACAGAGTGGTTACATAAACAGGACCCAGCTTATGCAAGTCTTTGAAGAAAATGGAAGATGATCTCAGAAGATGAAAAGCTCTCCCATGCTCATGGATTGGCAGGATTAATATAGTAAAAATGGCTATCTTGCTGAAAGCAGTCTACAGATTCAATGCAATCCCATCAAAATTCCAGCTCAATTCTTCACAGAGTTAGAAGGATAATTTGCAAAATTATCTTTAATAACAAAAATCTTAGGATAGCAAAAACTATTCTCAACAATAAAAGAACCTCTGGTGGAATCACCATCCATGACCTCAGGCTGTATTACAGAGCAATAGTGATAAAAACTGCATAGTACTGGTACAGGACAGACAGGTAGATCAACGGAATAGAACTGAAGACCCAGAAATGAACCCACACACCTATGGTTACTTAATCTTTGACAAAGGATCTAAAACTATCCAGTGGAAAGAATACAACATCTTCAACAAATGGTGCTGGCTTAACTTGCTGTTAGCATGAAGAAGAATGAGAATTGACCCATTTTTATCTCCTTGTATAAATCTCAAATTGAAGTAGATCAAAGAACTCCACAAAAACCAGAGACAGTGAAACGTATAAGCAGAAAGTGGGAAAGAGCCTTGAAGATAGGTGCACAGGGGAAATATTCCTGAACAGGACACCAGTGGCTTATGCTTTGATATCAAGAATCAACAAATGGGAGTTATAAAAATTGCAAAGCTTCTGTAAGGCAAAGAACACTGTCAACAAGACCAAAAGGCAACCAACAGATTGTTAAAAGATCTTTACCACTCCTAAATCTGATAGGGGGCTGTACTGGCTAATTTTGTGTCAACTTGACACAGCTGGAGTTATCACAGAGAGGAGCTTTAGTTGGGGTAATGCCTCCATGAGATCCAGCTGCAGGGCATTTGCTCAATTAGTGACCAAGCAGGGAGGGCCCCTTATGGGTGGGACCATCTCTGGGCTGGTAGTCTTGGGTTCTATAAGAGAGCAGGTTGAGCAAGCCAGGGGAGGCAAGCCAGTAAAGACCATTCCTCCATGGCCTCTGCATCAGCTCTCTGACCTGCTTGAGTTCCAGTCCTGCATCTTTTGGTGATCAACAGCAGTATGGAAATGTAAGCTGAATAAACCCTTTCCTCCCCAACTTGCTTCTTGGTCATGATGTTGTGCAGGAATAGAAACAGGTATTTTCTATTAGCTCCGACTAAGACAGGGGCTAATATCTAATATATATAAAGAACTCAAGAAGTTGGACTCCAGAAAACCAAATAATCATATTAAAAAAATTGTGTACACAGCTAAACAAAGAATTCTCAACTGAGGAATACCGAGTAACTGAGAAACACCTAAAAAGAGCTTCAACATCTTTAATCATTAGGAACATGCAAATCAAAACAACCCTTAGACTCCACCTCACACCAGTCAGAATGGCTAAGATCAAAACTCAAATGAAAGCAGGTGCTGGTGAGGATGTGGAGCACTCCTCCATTGCTGTTGGGACTCCAAGCTGGTACAAACACTTTGGAAATCAGTTCGGTGGTTCCTCAGAACATTTGACATAGTTTTCCTGGAACAACCAGCAATACCACTTCTGACATATACCCAGAATATGCTCCAACATGTAATAAGGACGTATGCTCCACTATGTTCATAACTGACTTATTTATAATAGCCAGAAGCTGGAAAGAACCCAGATGTCCCTCAACAGATGAATGGATACAGAAAATGTGGTACATTTACACAATAGAATATTACTCAGTTACTAAAAACAATGAATTTATGAAATTCTTAGACAAATGGATGGATCTGGAGGATATCATCTTGAGTGAGGTAACCCAATCACAAAAGAATACACATGATATGCACTCACTGATAAAGTGGATATTAGCCCAGAAGCTCAGAATCTTTCTTAGAATGGGGAACAAAATACCCATGGAAGAAGTTTGTAGCAGAGAATGAAGGAATGACCATCCAGAGACTGCCCTACTTGGGAATCCATCCAATAAACAACCACCAAACCCAGACCCTATGGCAGAGGCCAAACAAGAGCCTGTTGACAGGAGCCTGATATAGCTGTCTCCTGAGGGCCTCTGCCAGTGTCTGGCAAATACAGAAATGAATGCTCACAATCATCCTTTGGATGGAGCACAAAGTCCCACATGAAGGAACTAGAGAAAGTACCCAAGGAACTGAAGGGGTCTGAAGCCCCACAGGAACAACATCAATATGAACTAACTAGTACCCCCCCCCCAGAGCTCCTTGGAACTAAACCACCAGTCAAAGAAAACACATTGTGCAACTCGTGGTTCTAGCTGTATATGTAGCAAAGGATGGCCTAATTGGTCATCAATGGAAGGAGAGGCCCGAGATCCTGTTAAGGTTCGATGCCCCATTATAGGGGAATGCCAGGACTAAAAATGTGAGTAGGTGGGTTTGGGGAGCAGGGAGAGAGGGAGGGGTTATGGGATTTTTGGAGAGAAATTGGGAAAGGGGATAACATTTGAAGTGTAAATAAAATGTCTAATAAAAGAAACCCCAACTGTTCATTTCATTGATTCTTTGTATTTGTTTCTTAGTTTCTATTTTATTGACTTCAGCCCTAAATTTGATATTTACTGCTGTGTAGTCCTCTTGGGTGTGTTTGTTTCTTTTTGTTCCAGAATTTTCAGTTGTTCTATTAAGTTGGTATGAGAGTATCTAATTTCTGTATGAAAGTTCTTAATGCTGTGAACTTTCCTTTTAGCTCTGCTTTTCTTGTTTCCCATAAGTTTGAATATATTATACATTCATTTCATACAATTCTAGAAAATCTTTAATTTCTTCATTTTTTTTCCTTAACGCAGTACTCAGTTGTTCAGTTTCCATGAGTTTGTATGCTTTCTATTGTTTCTGTTGTTGTTGAAGTCTAGCTTTAATCCATGGTGGTCTACTAAAATACAGTGGGTTATTCCAATTTTCTTGTATCTCTTCAGAATTTCTGTGTTACTGAGTATATGGTCACTTTTAGAGAACCTTCCATTGGGGGCTGAGAAGAAGGAATAATCTTTTGTGTTTGGGTTAAATATTCTGTTGATACCTGTTAAGTACATTTGAGTCATAATGTCTGTTGATTCATTACTTCTTTGTTTTTAATTTATGTCTAGATAACCTGTCCTTTGATGAGAAGAGGGTGTTAAAATTGTCATCTATTAATGTGAGTTTTGATGTGTGATTTAAACTTTAGCAACATTTCTTTTATAAATGCGGGTACCTGTGCTTTGGGGGCATATTCATAATTAATATGCCATCCTGGTGGATTTTTATTTTGATTACTATAAATTGTCACTCTCCATTTCTTTTGATTAATTTTTATTGGAATTCATTTCATTAGATATTCTTTTATATTTCATTAGAATGGCTATTCCAGCTTGCTTCTTTGGATGATTTGATTGGAAATTTTTTATTATGTGAGGTAATTTTTGTCTTTGATGTTGTGATGTCTTTTTTCTATGCTGCAAAATGATGGGCCCTGTTTCCACATCCCTTCTGATAGTCTGTATCATTTTACTGAGGAATCAAGACCATTCTGTTAGAAAATATTAAAGATCAATTCCTGTTATTTTTATGTTGTTTTTGGTAACATGTGTGTGTGTGTGTGTGTGTGCGCGCGCACGTATTTCCCTTCATTTGGTTTTGCTGGTGTGAAATTATTTATTTTCTGTGTTGTTTTTTCCCCCACAGGTTCAAATTAGCCTCTATGAATTGGAGTTTTCCTTCTAGTATCTTCTGTATGTCTAGTTTTATGGATAGATATTATTTAAATTTTGTTTTTTTATGGAACATTGTGTTTTTTCCATCTATGGTGATTGAAAAATTTGCTAAGTATAGTATTCTTGTCTGTCATCTATTGTCTCTTTGAGACTGCCAGACATCTGCCCTGGCCCTTCTTTGAGAGTCTCTGTTCAGAAGTTGAATATAATTCTGATTCTGCCTTTATTTTTAATGTTTTTCTTTGTTCTGTATAGTTAGTGTTTTGATTATTATGTGATTGAAGCATTTTTTCTTTTGGACCAATCTATTTTTGTTTCTGTCACCTTCTTGGACATTTATAGATATATCTTTAGTTAGGTTAGAGAAATTATCTTCTTTAATTCTCTTCTCCTTGGAGCTGAGAATCTTCTTCTCTTTCCTCCTCCTCCTACTCCTCCTCCTCCTCCTCCTCCTCCTCCTCCTCTTCCTTCTCATCATCATCATCATCATCATCATCATCATCATCATCATCATCATCATCTCCATTCACTGTTATTATTGTCCTCTTCCTCTTCTTCTATTCCTACTATCTTAGGTTTGTACTTTTCACAGTGTCACAAATTTCCTGGATGTTTTGTGTCAGAAACTTTCTTGACTTAACATGTTCATTGACCAATGTATGAATTTCATCTATCATAGCTTTTATGCCTGAGATCTTCTTTTCTTTCTCTTATATTCTGTTGTTAAAGGTTGCTTCTGTAATTTTTTTCTTACACAGGTTTTCCATCTCCAGGATTCCCAGTTTGTATGTTCTTTTTTGCTTCCATTTCCATTTTCATGACTTCAACAGTTTTTTTTTCATTTCTTTCGCCTGTTTGATTGTATTTTCCTATATTTCTTTATAGGAATTATTAATTTTCTTTTTAGAGGACTCTATAATCAGTATGAGATAGCTATTTTTAAATGTATATGACAATATATAATCTCTATGTGTTGAGGCAGTACTTCTAAAATAATGAAATAATTTTGATCTATTGCCCTTAAGTCAATGTTCCTAAGTAGGTGAATCAGGGAATAAGTGCACATATGAGCTGTGAGAAATACACCGAATTTCAGTTAATTTAAAATGATACTCCATCTTTATAATTTACAAACTCATGGCTACTTTAAATAGTAATTTATGATGAAACTTGAATTTAGTATGCATAAGAAGAGTTAAGATATATTATTCAAAGCACAAAATCATTTTTAGATTTTGTAGAACTGTACACTATGTTGGTCAGTGCTCTGGATTTCTCTGATCCCAGAAACTTCTAATGTAAAACAAGGTAACAGAGCTTCTACTTTTTATGTTACAGGGACATGAACAATGTCAATCTACCTGCTTTTTCAATTATATATTATTATGAAATATTCATGGTCATGTCTAGACATTGGACAAATATGTCATGTTTTCCCATACCCAAATTTGCTATAAATATTCCTTTAGGGAGCTTTGTAAACATAACAAGAAACCTATTGTTCTAGGTTGACTTGTAAAATGAAAATAAACATTCCATAGTCAGATGACATGGTTTGGTTTGACTTCAACTGAAATCATGGCTGAATAAAAAGTATAGCACCAAGTTTGTTGATGGTAGATTGTTTTCTCAAGGATTTGCAATTAGTACTTTTGGTTTAACATTCTTCCCTCAAATCTTTATATTTCCAAAACTTAGCTCTGTGATATTTTATAAGGATATAAAGGAGTATAGTGATTGATATTTTTATTTTGTATTTTAGGAGTGATTGTGGAAAGAACTGTCTCTGAATGACTATGACAAAATAGATGGAGAGTGCATGTGAGCATTTATTTATATTAGGGCTGATGGGAGAATCTTCTTCATCTACGTGCTTGTTTATAACTCTCATTATTGTTCACACATTGCACTTTTATTTCTAGTATAAAATTTAATGGAAGCTACTTTAAAAATCATTCCCACTCTCCACCTTTTTCTATTAATTCAATCCAGATCCTTGCTATGAGTTGGAGAAATGGATTGCTCACATTCAGATGGCTGCTTTTTGAGCATAGGAGACGATATTTGAATACTAAATTTTTATCTGAGCTCTATGCTAACAATACATATAAAAATAGCATATAGGCCTAGCTCTGAATTTAGAAAAAGCTAATAATTGTGCTTCCTCTTTCTCTGGGTATTATTCAAATTGCTGTATTAAGTAGTCAAAGCAATAAATTTTTGGCTGAGAATTTAAATTTCAGCAAACTTAAATAACTGAATGTGGAGAATGATGGGGGAGTGCTTAAATCTGGCCCTGAGCATCAGGTCAGGCTTGGAACCAGTTTCAGAAAGTTTCTCTGCCTAATAGCATCAGCCTTGATTGCAAACCAACTCATAGTTCAGCTAATAAGTCTCAGCCCAAGCCATCATCATATATGTCCATAACACAAAAGATTCCTCCATGATCTTGAATCTGGTTGTCAAGCATCTCCTGACCCAAAGATCACTCAGTTGAACAATGTAGCTAAAATTCATTTGGCATCAGCAAAGCATACAATGCTGTATCTTCTTGTAGACAGGTTAATTTTTATTCTTCTACTGAAATTGCATTTAAGGTCCCTCTTTCCCATATTTTGTATACAATCAGAGAATCAAACCTCAGAGCTCACTAAGAATATATCCCAGGGGCCAAGATGAGATGCTCAATGCACAGGGAGGATTCTAACTAAACATGAGGAAAGCCTCACATGGGCAATAAATGGCATGAAGGGAACTCACCAACATTTCTCTAAGAATTTTTAATTTGTGAAGTTTGAAAGGGAAGCCCCTTGGTCTTGCAAATTTTATATGCCCCAATACAGGGGAACGCCAGGTCCAGGAAGTGGGAAACGATGGGTAGGGGNGCNGGGNGGGGGGGGGGGGAGATATAGGGAACTTTCGGGATAGCATTTGAAATGGTAATAAAGAAAATTTCTAATAAAAATAAATTTATAAATAAGAAAGAAAGAAAGAAAAGAAGAGAAAAGAAAAGAAAAGAAAAATAGAAAGTGAAAAATTGTTTATTTTTAAAAAATTATCTGCCCTAACCTTTCCAATATTAATACCTGCAGAAAGCCCTTGTTAGTGTATCCTATAAAATAGGCATCTTAAATGACAGTTGATTGTTGCTTGGATTTGATTTAGAGGAGATCTGCTAGAAGTAAATAGATTTTCAAAGAAACAATAATTGCTTGCCAGGAAAGAGTTGAAAGAAGGAAGGAGCTATGTGTTGTCTTGTGAACCATAAGGAAACTGCTGCAAGGCCTATTTTCAGATGGTCCTAGAATAAAATATTTATAGTTGATGCCTGTCACTACAGGTTCGAATCTAAATCTCAGAAGTATAATTGATTTAAGAGTGAAGCAAGGAGCAATTTAAGGCAGTCAGAATGTAATCAAGAGTCAACATAGTTTCTGAAAAGTTTTATTCAATGGTTGATATATTAATTCTACAGATCCTCTTGCCAAAGATAGGGGCAGTTCACAGTTAAAGATGGGGATCCTGTTCCATAGTGTTTGACTTAGCCAAGCACTAGCTACCACCTAACTCTGTTTAGCCTAAAGCAATTGGATTAACCTCCTCCTGCATGTATTGCTTAATGATAGATCTTACAAAATGTTTATCATTTTAAAGTGTCCCTTACATATATAAAATGTTTAGCATGGTGGTACCTGGAAACAAAAGACCCTTATTTTAGGTTTTCAGCCTTTGAGGCAATTTGTTAGAGTTTGACAGTCTAAGACAATCAGGAAAGTTCTTATGC
>NC_034602.1:16724554-16726184 GCF_900095145.1 Mus pahari
AGGGTCTGCTAGAAGAAACAGACAAAGTAATTGTGAAGAATGGAAATAAAGCAGAAAGGAGTGAATCTTTAAATGAAAACTGAAGAAGAGATTACAAGTCTGGGTGAGACAAAATTAAGGAAACAACAAATGAATCAGAGCCAAAGCTATAGTGTAGTGACCAGTCTTGGACTTTTTGTAGCTGGTAATGCTGAATATTACATTCATGTATAAATGTAATAAATCCTCCAATGTTAAGATTCCATAATAAAAGCACACACACACACTCACACACACACACACACACACACACACACAAAATTTGAGAAAAGATTGTCTTCTTCATATTTAGCATAGTAATTTGATTCATCCTCAAATTCTAAAAGCAGTTAAGGATGCATTACTTAAAGTACTGCACCACACACATCTCATAGGCCATGAGGATGAACAAATTTCCCTTTTTCTTGCTGAAGATATGTAGGTATTAAACTATTTGTGGGTAGTGCTCACTTATGTTTCTTTCACAATTTTACCTATCAACAGATCATTTAAATTAATGATTAATAGGCAAGTTATATGATGAATTTATAGTGGTGGCTTGCTTAACAACATTTTATCCTGTTGGCCACAGCAGGTCAACTGTGAAAAATTTAGGCCCATGATTTATACTCCTACCCATTCTTACCAATCAAGTGTCCATTTCAGGCCCATTTTTCTACCATTAATTATAATACATCATTGCTGGGCGTGGTGGCACACGCCTTTAATCCCAGCACTTGGTAGGCAGTGACAGGTGGATTTCTGAGTTCGAGACCAGCCTGGTCTACAAAGTGAGTTCCAGGACAGCTAGGGCTACACAGAGAAACCCTGTCTCGAAAAGCCAAAAATATAAAACAAACAAACAAACAAACAAAAAAACTCCTCATCAAAAATAGTGAAACAAAGAAAAAGATAGACTTTCCTTACTACAATAAAGTTTGAAACCTACAGATTAAACTCAGTTAAATAAGCACCTGCTCAACATGTTTTTTCAATTCCCAGCATGGTCAAACAGGCTTTCCACTCATATTTTGTTAAGAACTTTAAAGTAAGAGTCCACTGAGTTTGAACTTTCCCAGGAATATTGGCTTCAAGGCTTTATCAAGTATCAAATACTCTCCATGGCTATGTATTTTCCAGCAAATATCGTTAACAAAATTATTGAAGAAAACTTCCCAAACCTAAAGAACGAGATGCCCATGAACATGAAAGAAGCCTACAGAACTCCAAATAGACTGGACCAGAAAAGAAATTCCTCCCGACACATCATAATCAGAACAACAAATGTACTACATAAGGATAGAATATTAAAAGCAGCAAGGGAGAAGGGCCAAGTAACATATAAANGCAGGCCTATAAGAATCACATCAGACTTGTCACCAGAGACTATGAAAGCCAGAAGATCCTGGACAGATGTGATACAGAACCTAAGAGAACACAAATGCCAGCCCAGCTACTATACCCAGCAAAACTCTCAATTACAATAGATGGAGAAACCAAAGTATTCCATGATAAAACCAAATTCACACAATATCTATCCACGAATCCAGCCCTTCAAAGGATAATAAAGGGAAAGCATCAATACAAGGATGGAAACTCCATCCTAGAAAAA
>NC_034602.1:16727222-16728503 GCF_900095145.1 Mus pahari
GGACAAAGGCTAATCTTCAATAACAGCATAAACAATAGACAGCCAACACTCACATGGAAACTGAACAACACTCTTCTCAATGATAACTTGGTCAAGTATGAAATAAAGAAAAAATTAAAGACTTTTTAGAGTTTAAGGAAAATGAAGCCACAATATACCCAAACTTATGGAACACAATGAAGGCAGTCCTAAGAGGAAAATTCATAGTCCTGGGTGCCTCCAAAAAGAAACTAGAGAGAGCACATACTAGTAACCTGACAGAAAAACTATAAACCCTAGAACAAAAGCAATAAAATTCACCTAAGAGGAGTAGAAGGCAGGAAATAATCAAACTTAGGGCTGAAATCAACCAAGTGGAAACAAAAAGAACTATTCAAAGGATCAACTAAACCAGGAGCTTGGTCTTTGAGAAAATCAACAAGATAGATAAACCCTTAGCCAGACTCACTAGAGGGCACAGAGACAGCATCCTAATTAACAAAATCATAAACAAATAGGCTTCCTCTACAGGAAGGACAGATGTGACGAGAAAGAAATTAGGGAAACNACACCCTTCACAATAGTCACAAATAATATAAAACACCTTGGTGTGACTCTAACTAAGGAAGTGAAAGATCTGTGTGATAAGAACTTCAAGTCTCTGAAGAAGGAAATTTAAGAAGATCTCAGAAGATAGAAAGATCTCCCATGCTCATGGATTGGCAGGATTAACCTGGTCAAAATGTCCATCCAGCCAAAAGCAATCTACAGATGGAATGCAATCCCCATCAAAATTCCAACCCAATTCTTCACAGAGTTAGAAAGGGTGATTTGCTAATTCATCTGGAATAATAAAAAACCTAGGAGAGCAAAAACTATTCTCAACAGTAAAGGAACCTCTTGTGAAATCACCATGCCTGACCTTAAGCTCTACTACAGAGCAACTGTGATAAAAACTGCATGTTACTGGTACAGCAACAGACATGTAGATCAATGGAATAGAATTGAAGATCCGGAAATGAATCCACACAGCGGAGCTAATACCATCCAGTGGAAAAAAAGATAGCATTTTCAACAAATGATACTGGCACAATTGGCAGCTATCATGTAGAAGAATGAGAATTGATCCATTCTTATCTCCTTGTACAAAGCTCAAGACTAAGTGGATCAAAGCCCTCCACATAAAACCAGAGACACTGAAATTGATAGAGGAGAAAGCAGGGAAAAGCCTCGAAGATACGGACACAGGGAAAAAATTTCTCAACAGAACACAAATGGCTTGTGCTGTAAAATCAAGAATTG